>NC_084612.1:8958224-9148224 GCF_033978795.1 Nerophis ophidion | reverse complement strand
GAGCAAAAAAATCAAGATTTGGTGTGCAGTGTAAACAGGGCCTATAGGCGACTCTGTAGTTCCTTGAATGTAGGTGTTAATCAGTTGTAACAATCAGCTTGTCTCACATTTGATGAAGTTTTGTGTGTGAGCCTACACAGTGTGATCCATCAGCAGTGGAAGTCTGCTTAAGAGGCCAGTGGGAATATCAGCATCATACGGACAGCTCCATAAGTGCTCCCCTGGAAGAGCGCGGAGGAGTCTTGATTACGTAGCTCCTCTCTTGATGCTCTCTGCTCTCCTCAATCTTTTAATATCCTTTTTTGCACCGCCGCGTCGTTATTTTTATCCCCCTATCTGTTTTATCATGTGCTTGAAGCCGCCCACTCCCTCCAAACATCAAGGGAATGAACAAAACTCCCTCCACCCCTCTTGTCTTCAGGCGAAATTGCATCCTTGCGGACGAGATGGGCCTGGGAAAGACGATCCAGTCCATCACCTTCCTGGAGGAGATCCACCGGGTGGGCATCAAGGCACCATTCCTCATCATCGCCCCACTCTCCACCATAGCAAACTGGGAGCGGGAGTTCCGCACCTGGACCTACCTGAACGTCATAGTGTACCACGGCAGCATGGTCAGCAGGCAGATGCTGCAGCAGTACGAGATGCACTTCAGGGACGCGCAGGTAAATTCGCAGATAGCCTACCTGAAACCTGAAAGTGGCCCAGTATTCTCATCAATAGCGTCAGACTATCATGAATTCATTTCAAAACTCTAGGATTTGTGCAACAGATTGTAAAAAGCAGCAGAGCATGCTTGTCATATAGACGATGTTTGACCCGAATGTTTGCAGTACTGTCATACAGAGGATCTTAGACACACTATTTTATTGCAGGGTCCTAAAGACAAACTCTTGTTATAGAGAGGATGTTTCACTCTTGGTTTTACAGTTTGTCCTTAAAATCTGAGCAGTCCTGGCATATAGAGGATATTTGACTAGTATTAATGCAGTGAGTACTTTAAAAACAGCATTGCACTCCTGTCATATTGAGGATCTCTGACAATTTTTTTTCCAGTGGCGTTGTGAGGTTGTATCTTTGATTAACACTGTTTTTTGCAGTCTGTTCTTAAAAATAACAGTGCTTTTTGACATATAAAAGGTCTTAAAACAGCATTTTTGATGGTAAGTTCTTAAAACAAGCGACTGCTCCTTCACATATAGGAACTTTGTTTACATTGGTTTGCCTTAAAAGCAGCAGAATGAATTGTTTGTCCTTTAAAAGCAGAGGAATGTTTCTGCCATATTGAAGATATTTGACTTGCACTTTTGCAGGAGGTTCCTAAAAAAACACAATTTCTCTTATATATAGAATCTTTGACTCTTGGTTTTGGAATTTGTCCTTAGATAAGCTAAGCAGTCCTGTCGTGTAGAGGAACTTTGACGAGCATTTTTGCAATGGGTACCATATTAAGAATCGCTTGACAATTTATTTTGCAGTACAGAGGTGAAAAAATAGTGCTCTTGTCCCATTTAGAATCATTGATTACCATTGTGTTTTTTTGTTTGTTTGTTTGTTTGCAGTATGTTATTAAAAGCAACAGAGCACTTTTTGTTATTTAAAGGAACTTGGACCAGCATTTTTGCCTGAAGGTAACATATAGGAACTTTACATTTCTTGCCATTAAATCCTTAAAAATGCTGTCATTAAATATCTTTGAGTAGTGTTTTTGCAGTAGATTCTTAAAAAAAAAAAGAGTGCCCCTGTCGTATAAAGAATCTGTGACAATAGATTTTAGGTTGTGCTGTCTTGTCAAAAAGGAGCGCTGCTGTTACAGATAGGATCTCTGATTACCAGGTTGTTTTGTTTGTCTTGCAGTATGTTCTTAAAAGCAACAGAGAGCTTTTAAAATCTAAGACCAGCATTTTTGCCAGTAGCTTCTTAAAAAACAAGTCACATATGGAAGCTCTGATTACTTTTTTTTCCAGTCTTGTCATATAGAGGATCAGTTGGTAGAGCGGCCGTGCCAGCAACTTGAGGGTTGCAGGTTCGATTCCTGCTTCAGCCATCCTAGTCACTGCCGTTGTGTCCTTGGGCAAGACACTTTACCCACCTGCCCCCAGTGCCACCCACACTGGTTTAAATGTAACTTAGATATTGGGTTTCACTATTCAAAGCGCTTTGAGTCACTAGAGAAAAGCGGTATATAAATATAATTCACTTCACTTCACATCTTTTCGACTATCATTTTTTGCAATAGGTACTTTAAAACAACACAGAACTCTTGTCATACAGAATATCTTTGTCCTTTTTTGCAGTAGAACTGTGAAAATTGAGCACTCCTGTCAGGATCTATAACTTTGTTTTCTCTTGCAGTATGTTCTTAAAAGCAAATGAGTGCTTCTTGGCATATGGAGGATCTTTGACTCAAATCTTTTTGGTAGGAGGTCCCTCGACACAGCAGAGCAGTCCTTTTCATATTCAGGATCTTTGACTACAGTGGCTTTGACATTATATGGAAAAGAATAATAATTGAGGGAGATGTTCGGTTATCTCTTCAAAATGTGTCCCCCAGAACAATTTAGTTCAATTGCCCTACACTAATCCAATATTTAGTGGGCTGCTAAGTATATTTTTCAATGTGATGTTAAGCGGTTTAAGGGCGGTGAGCACGTAGAGAAATTAATGGCAAGGGCTGGAAGAGCAGAACCAAGCCGCTACCTCACAAGCCTCCCTGGCGGCAGCACCGCGATGTCACGGCGTGCTCTTAGGGGAAGCTTTTCTGTCAGGACGTCTCAGGCTCTTCTGAAGCCGTCTGTTGTTGTAGGAGGAGGAGGAGGCCGCTATATAACTGAGTGGCCCCGAGAGGCCTGTTGTCAAGGCGATGGTTACAAATGCAGAGGCGGATTGAGTCGACGCTTCCTCGTGCGTGCTGACAGCTAAACAATCAAGTGGGAGACGGCTGTTAGGTCTCACCAGCGACTTTGCTTTCATTCTGCAGATGTGCCATTATTAGGTTGGAGAGGAAATCCACTAGAAGTTAGCACATTTAAAAAAAAATATGTTTCAACCTGCGTTTGTCTTTCTGTTGTTGTTCTAAGGGCCGCGTGATGCGAGGTGCCTACAAGTTCCAGGCGGTCATCACTACATTCGAGATGATCCTGGGCGGCTGCCCCGAGCTCAACGCCATCGAGTGGCGCTGCGTCATCATCGACGAGGCCCACCGCCTCAAGAACAAGAACTGCAAGTTGCTGGAGGGCTTTAAACTTATGAATCTTGTAAGTCGAAACCTCAGTTACGGTCCTTTGACCAAATGTAGGGGCGTTGGATGGGGATGCACTTTTTTTTTTTTTTTTACCGCCATTCAAAATATGTAATTTTGTTCCCCCCCCCGATAGCATAAACCTGACACCGACGTCGTAACGTCATTAAAGGTCACTTTTAAGCATTTACACACAGCACTAGCATTTTCTTACAAGGATTTGGTAATGGAAGATAGTTTAGATATACATTTATTTGTGGCTGTATAGGAGAGTTATCTACAAGTTTCACCTTTGCATATCATTGCCCATAACTGTGATGTATTCAAGGACCTTTGGTTGAAGTTAGAAACAGAGGCATCATTAGTTTTTAAACACAGAGGCAGGCTTTGCCCTTAGGAGTTATATTATAATTAAAATTATGATGTACCAGTACATCATTCTTCTTGTCCATTGAGAAAAATTGCATGTGAAAATGCAAATTTTTATTTAACAACCTAAAGTAAATGGAAACTTGACAGATTTATGTTTATTTTTAAGTGAAGAATGACTATTTATGGATATATCCATCCATCCATTTTTCTACCGCTTATCCCTTTCAGGGTGGGGGGGTGCTGGAGCCTATCTGAGCTGCAATCGGGTGCAGGGCGGGGTACACCCTGGACAAGTCGCCACCTCATGATTAATTAAATGTTTATTATGGCCAATGTATTTATTTTTATGGCCACTTTATATTAAATGCTGCATTATTGCATTTGTTAGTAAAATAGAATAACTTTTTTTTTTTTTAATAAAACTAAGCTATTTAAATAGGTATCTATGTTATTCACATCTTTTAAAAATTTAAAAAATCTAATTAAAGTTTTTACCTGTGATTTTAAAATGCTGGTTTCAAACAGATCCATGCAACTATTTTTTTTAGTTCATGTAATCAGATCAATTGTGTATAGGTTCAGCGATGCTAGGCCTCAGGAGTCTTGTGTATGCGGGCCCAGAATCTGATGCCATGCACTATACTAAATGACTTGGTCTATTGATTAAGGCTGTTTGACTTAAAGGTTGTTTTAATTCTAAAAATATTTTTCACATGGAAAATGAAGTAAACTACAAACAAATAAAATGTTGTTTGCTGTACAGTAATACTTATAAAAAAACTTTGTTTTACCATCCTTGACTGTCACATAAAAAAGATAATGCAAAAAGATTGATATTTATGATAATAGCTGTTCAACATACAAGTTTTTTTCAATTTAATTTGTGTCGAATTTCAAATTGCCAAAATTGTATGTGACATTTTAATATTAATAACTGTTACAAATGCATAAAGAGAAGAAAACCACTGTGTGACAGACAAATACAATAAAAACAAACTTAAAGTAAAATTACTCATGCTTAACTGGGGCAAAGTGATGTGTTCCCACAGCCATACTGAGACCTAGTGCTGTTGTATAAGTACTGATGCAACAATAATGGCCGTACTTAGTGCGTCCAAACAACTTTTGGTGCTTTTGACCTTTTGGAGGTTCCTTGTGTCATGCATTTATTTCTTAAATATTTTTTTTATTTACATTTTAGTTGCTTAGAAAATATCATTATTCATTTCAGTAATATATTAGGGTTTGCCAAAGTATCCATGTCTTATCACTTTGCTAGCTTAGTTAGACTGACAATTGGGAGAATCCCTCCCTCTATACTCCTGTTTTCACGCGACTGTCCAGAGAACAGAATAATGCTTTAGTGGAGTTCTGCATGGATGTACTAGAGGACGTTGTTCTTCTTTTGATCACAAATTAGTTAAGACCGACTCAACAGTTTCTCTGTTGGTCACAACCAAGCAGTGTCTTTAACCTTCCACCTTCGTAATAAAACAGTAAATGCTAACAATAATAAACCAATGAATCCTTCCAAGGATCATAAACTCTGCTCATTTGTAATTCACACCAACGTTAATCGCCCATGCTTCCTTTTTTTAGGAGCACAAGGTCCTGTTGACGGGTACTCCTCTTCAGAATACCGTGGAGGAGCTCTTCAGTCTACTCCACTTCCTGGAGCCGGCACGTTTCCCGTCAGAAAGCACCTTCATGCAGGAGTTTGGAGACCTCAAGACCGAAGAGCAGGTAAGTCTGCAGATGCGCATGACCATAAAGGAGAACTTTTGTTAATGAGTTTAACAATTTTGTCCAACACACACAGACACACTGTAGCCGCCTCCCGATAAGTATGTGGACACATTGCCTGTCATTATAGGACTATCAACTAGCGGTGTAACACTACATGGATTAATTATAGTAATTATCAGACCAGATGTTTCTGTACATGACATTGGGTACTTAGTTTTTTTTTTTCACGTTGTAGCCATAAAGTTAGTAATTAGCGCTCATAATAAAAATTTTATTATAGTTTAATGTTACGCTTGTCTCTGAAGCACTACGATCAACTAATAAATAATTTACTGCATCAATATGACACTGTGGACCTAATCACAAAATTGTTGCATGTATTAATACATGTGCAAAATTTATAATGCATGTACAGCTGTTCTCCTAAATTTCTGTGCTGAGGATTGTCTCTTCAGTGTGTAAATGAGGAGCACAATCCATTTAGCAAAGGGGTCCCCAACCTTTTTTGCACCAAGGACCGGTTAAACGTCAGCATTATTTTCACAGACCGGCCTTCCACCTGTGGCAGATAAATACAGCAAAAAATAAGTTCATGAAATATGCAACTCATCATAATTAGTGGATTAATGACTTTTTTTTCAGTCAATCAATCAATCAATGTTTATTTATATAGCCCCAAATCACAAATGTCTCAAAGGACTGCACAAATCATTACGACTACAACATCCTCGGAAGAACCCACAAAAGGGCAAGGAAAACTCACACCCAGTGGGCAGGGAGAATTCACATCCAGTGGGACGCCAGTGACAATGCTGACTATGAGAAACCTTGGAGAGGACCTCAGATGTGGGCAACCCCCCCCCCTCTAGGGGACCGAAAGCAATGGATGTCGAGCGGGTCTAACATGATACTGTGAAAGTTCAATCCATAGTGGCTCCAACACAGCCGCGAGAGTTCAGTTCAAGCGGATCCAAGACAGCAGCGAGAGTCCCGTCCACAGGAAACCATCTCAAGCGGATCAGCAGCGTAGAGATGTCCCCAACCGATACAGGCGAGCGGTCCATCCTGGGTCCCGACGAGCGGTCCATCCTGGGTCTCGACTCTGGACAGCCAGTACTTCATCCATGGTCATCGGACCGGACCCCCTCCACAAGGGAGGGGGGGACATAGGAGAAAGAAAAGAAGCGGCAGATCAACTGGTCTAAAAAGGAGGTCTATGTAAAGGCTAGAGTATACAGATGAGTTTTAAGGTGAGACTTAAATGCTTCTACTGAGGTAGCATCTCGAACTGTTACCGGGAGGGCATTCCAGAGTACTGGAGCCCGAACGGAAAACGCTCTATAGCCCGCAGACTTTTTTTGAGCTCTAGGAATCACTAATACGCCGGAGTCTTTTGAACGCAGATTTCTTGCCGGGACATACGGTACAATACAATCGGCAAGATAGGCTGGAGCTAGACCGTGTAGTATTTTATACGTAAGTAGTAAAACCTTAAAGTCACATCTTAAGTGCACAGGAAGCCAGTGCAGGTGAGCCAGTACAGGCGTAATATGATCAAACTTTCTTGTTCTTGTCAAAAGTCTAGCAGCCGCATTTTGTACCAACTGTAATCTTTTAATGCTAGACATGGGGAGACCCGAAAATAATACGTTACAGTAATCGAGACGAGACGTAACAAACGCATGGATAATGATCTCGGCGTCTTTAGTGGACAAAATGGAGCGAATTTTAGCGATATTACGGAGATGAAGTGGAGTGGCAGGTAGATGGTATGATCCAGGGTTTCCCCTATACTGCCAAAATTCCTGTAGGGCGATGGTTAGGGGCGTGGCCACCATGACATTGATGTATAATTTGCTGTGATATGATTTTCTATAAAATCCCTCAAAAAGGTATACATACATTTAAAAACGAAACTGCTTTTATTAATTTGTATTAACATATTTTTTTATATCGCTATGCCATATTTTCAAATGTTGCTGCTTGCACAATGTACTTTGTTGAAAATTAAAAAAATGTCTAAAGACTTATTATTATTATTTTTTTTTTTAAATGACTAGCAACGAATCTAGCATCTTTTTCTTGTGTTAATATAAAATGTAGTCGTGTTTAGAGACTACTTCTGTCCCTCAATGTCCCTGACGAAAAGTGAGCTGCAGCGAGCATGACTTCCTTGGTGCTTCTGCTCCAGTTGGTCTTTTTCTCCAAAAAAGTCACCGTTTTGGTACATCGCTTGTCAATAGTGGACACATAATAGGCTATTTAAATATCCATTCATACTGTAGCAACCTGCTGTTGTATTGTTTTATGCTTGTGTGGTTTTTCATCAATCCATTCATTTTCTACCGCTTATTCCCTTTTGGGGTCGCGGGGGGCGCTGGTGCCTATCTCAGCTACAATCGGGCGGAAGATGGGGTACACCCTGGACAAGTCGCCACCTCATCACAGGGCCAACACAGATAGACAACATTCACACTCACATTCACACACTAGGGCCAATTAAGTGTTTTTATTTTTATCAAACACACCGTCCATGCCTGAAAGTGTATTTGGAAGAATGAGGAGGTGTTGTTGTTTTCCTGGGGAAGCACAGAGATAAAAGTGTTTCCATGGGAGGTAAAACATGTTTGAATTGGACCAGTTGTTATCATTCAATTGGCAGTGAAATTTAAAAATGCGTCAGAATTTGCATGGCTTCTTCTGGAGACTACAATACATAATATTACTTTAATATGTATTTATGGAAAAAAACAAACCTTACTTTCAAGGTGTGGCGGCCATGAATTTACTGTGGTGGTGCGCCATATTCAGTTACATTAAGGGGAAACCCTGTATACTATATGCAATCAACCTGCTGGGATTGCAGATGGACATTAGCCTTTGGCTACAATTTGGCACATTTTATGTGTTTTTTAATGTGTATTTTCTCATGAAAGAACAATATAACAAATATAGCAAATGGTGACCTCCTAACAGGATTTTACTGTGAAAAAGCTTATTGGTGTGCCTAGTGGGACCGGTAAACGTTGAAAAATGTGGTCAATTAGAAATAATTTATAGATTCTCTGCAAGCGTGTCTGTCAGTGTGATTTATCAAGACCAAGCCCGTTCTGCAGCCACTGTTTTGCATCTTTACCTATTATATCTAGAAAGGACGTGCAAACTAGCAATTTGGCATAAAAAGGTATGGTGGGAGGCGATCGCGTTGCAGCCCCGTCCTTCGTATGCTTGTCCATATATATGGACTGTCAAAAATCAAACCAAATCAAATCAACTTTATTTATAAAGCACATTTAGAATTTACCACAGGGGTAGCCAAAGTGCTGTACAATGGGCAGGTTAAAAGATAATACGAGAACCGAGCAAACAACACAACACAACACAAACAGAACATAATACAAAATAAATAAAACATAAAAACGGGTTCACAGCATGTGTATAATGGGGCGCCATTGTAGGATGGCTATCACTCAGTGTTAAAAGCCAAGGAATAAAAGTATGTTTTTAAGAGAGATTTAAAAACAGGAAGAGAGGAGGCTTGTCTAACACTCAGAATAGAAATATTACACATGTCTATAAAGCATTATACATTTATATAGCTGTTAGATGACTTAAGGAGCTGGTTTAATAAACAAATTAAGTTGAATGCATTTTGGTGTTTGTTTGTTTTTGTAACATTCATATATGTGGAAAAAAAACATCTTGCAATATGCATTTTTTTTGCATCTGGAACATTTCTGCGCGCGCTTGCTAGGTTCTAACGTCTTCCATGAGCGCATCTTCAGTGTGCTAAAAAGTGGGCACCGATTGTAAATGCGCTGCAGGACTGCTTCTCTAAAATGCCCATATAAAGTGGTACATGTGTGCTGCATGTTTTAAAGCATTGCAAAATGTCACGGGAATAAGAGCATAACATGAATTTGCCATAAATGAGTGACTCCATGGCATATTACAAACCAAAACCTAATTTCAATCGGGTGGTCAAGTTGTTTAATGCATGGTATTTAGATCACAGTAGATCAGGCCCTGTATGGGACTGTAAGAATGTGAAAATAAGGTTTGCGAATGTCAAATTAATTTTACTTGGAATTTTTATTATTTGGGAAGCATGGGCGTAAAAAAAAATCCACTTGCGTCAAGTTCTTCTTGTGAGCAGACACAGTACTAAACAATTACAGGCGTTGTGTACCCACCTTTACAACTTTGTGGCTTCATTTCTGTTTAACGTAATATCGTTATAAAATGTGTCTTGCTTAAATTGTAATCCTTCTATTGGCGAACAGGTGCAAAAGCTCCAAGGCATCCTGAAGCCAATGATGCTGCGGCGCTTAAAGGAGGACGTGGAAAAGAAGCTTGCGCCCAAGGAGGAAACCATCATTGAGGTGGAGCTCACAAACATCCAGAAGAAGTACTACCGCGCCATCCTGGAGAAGAACTTCTCTTTTCTGGCCAAAGGTGCCGGCCAGTCCAACATGCCCAACCTGGTCAACACCATGATGGAGCTGAGAAAATGCTGCAACCACCCCTACCTCATTAAAGGTAAGGATTTCTGTGTGTGGGCTTTCTTAATTGAGCGGATGAAGGTGCTCACTTGCTACAGATCTTTAGATCAAATCCCCTTGATTTGTTTGCATATTTTCAAGTTAAACCATTAGCGAGATTAGTACTGTGTGTATTTCTTTTTATTAACAGAACATATCCCACACTCCTACTGTGTTGGCTTTAGTGAATGCGTACAAATTACACTCAACAAAAGTGCATAGTTTAATGACATGATTCAACATTAATATGAATTTGTTTAATTTAGCCCTGTCACACAGTGGTTTACTTCTCTGTTTGCAAGGAAGGCCTTTTTTTACTGGCGTTGTTAAAAAGATAATAAACCTATTTAGTTTTTTTGTAGCTTGCAGTAGTGTGGACCTGCACTGCATTATACTAAGATATGTATATATTATATATATATATATATATATATATATATATATATATATATATATATATACACACACATATATACACACACATATATATATATATATATACATCCATCCATCCATCCATTTCTACCGCTTATTTCCTTTTTGGGGTCGCGGGGGCGCTGGACAAGTCGTCACCTAAACGCAGGGCCAACACAGATAGACAGATAACATTATATATATATATATATATATATATATATATATATATATATATATATATATATATATATATATATATATGATAGATAGATATATATATAACACATACATACACACATTTTACCTCTTTCATGTATATTTTGATGAGGGAGGTATACTACATTAAATTACAGGGTATTATAACTCTTACAAGTCAGTTAAATATTAACAAATACATGAATTGAAAAAATAAACAAATGCATTAAAATAACAATGTTACTTGCAACCCCAAAATTAAAATACTAATGTTAACTAATTAATAAAAGCATGTTAAAATACATTTTGAACACATAAATAAAGGCTAGAAAAATACTCAGAGTACAAGCCCTATTTGCCAATAATAAAGAATCATTAAAAAAAAAAAATTTGAATTTAGACGGTGACTTTTAAATTTTAACTAATTAAAGAAAACATGTCAAAATGACTTATGAACACATAAATAAAAACTAAGAAATGTCTCAGTTCCTCTATCTGCCAATAATAAAGAATCATTTAAAAAACCAAACTTAAATTCAGACGGTGACCCAGATCAGCCCCAAGATGTAAACACTGGTTCCTTATTCAATTTCTTACATGATTTGTAATTTTAATCAAAATGTGCCCATAACCTTTTGAGCTAATACTAGCAGAATTTAAGAAACAGAGGCAACCCCTCTTGTCAGTCCTCCACTGTATTTATGTGAGTGGAGGTAAACAAATGAATGAAGTTAGCAGAACACACATTTATTAAACATTTTCAAAATGTAAAATTCAAATAAAAAATAAACAAAAAATAATAAATACAAGCTGACTTGTAACTTCTAATAGTCAAATAGATGCTAGCACACTTTATTATTATAATAAAAAAGAAAATAGAATTAAACATTTATATGCAAGCACCTTTCTGAAAATCCAATATACCTTACAAGACACAGATAACGATAACACAGAAAGGATCAAAGCAACAAGAGTGTAAAAGCAGTTAGAGTGAATACGAACTCTTCAACAGTTAGGGTTTGAGTCTGGATTTGAATAAGTAAAGCGTTTAAAGTGGTAAAAAGTGGATTGAGCGAGGTGGATTCAAGAGGAGGACTTGAGGGAATGGGTTTGTGTAGCGATGAGGAGGGGATCAGATGAACAAGGAGGGGTGAGGTTGTGGATAGCTTTAAAAGTATAAAGAAGGAGTTTAAGGTCAATTACATGCCTGACCAGGAGCCAGTGAAGTTTCTGTAAGAGGAGCATAAAGTGATGGAATGAGAGGGCTCTGGTTGTAAGCCGGGCAGCAGATTCATGGACCAGTTGGAGCTTATGGAGAGACTTCTGGAGGAGACCAAAAAGGAAGAACTTGCAGCAGTCGATGCGTGAGGTATCCAGACTATGAGCAAGAATGGAGGCAGTGTGGACAAAGGTGGAAGTACACAGCGGGTGATGTTATTGATAGTGATGGTTTTCAGTGAGTGTATGGTACACTCACTAGATGTATTGACACTGCACTGATACTGTGTTGGTGTTTCACAATTGTCCTCTGCCATCTACTGGTTTAAAAAAAATCACCATGTTTGATTTGCAAATAAAATGAATAGTTGGCAAATACAATTGTTAGTTTATTTAGGCTATCAAAAAAAAAAAGAGTGAACGCATGTGATAAATCACAAAAGATTATCACAATAACCATATATGCATATTAATCACGCAATTTATTTTGACTGTATATGCTCCTTTTCCTTAAAGGGGAACATTATCACAATTTCAAAAGAGTTAAAAACAATAAAAATCAGTTCCCAAGTGGCTTGTTGTATTTTTTTGACGTTTTTTCAAAATTTTACCGGTCTCGGAATATCCCTAAATAAAGCTTTAAAGTGCCTTTTTTTCGGCTCTCTGCCAAGACACTGGCCATCTCCCTGTGACGTCACACAGTGCTGCCAATGTGAACAAACAATGGGAATAGCACAGCAAGATATAGTGACATTAGCTCAGATTCAAACTCGGATTTCAGCGACTTAAGCGATTCAACAGATTACGCATGTATTGAAACAGATGGTTGGAGTATGAAAATATTGAAGAAGAAACTGAAGCTATTGAGCGGATAGCTATTGACGCTATTCATAGCCATAGCATGGCCGAAATAGCTGCGTTAGCATCGCCGGTAAAATGTTCGGACAAAACGATCAGGACTTTCGCATCTTTTGACACTGGAGCAACTTAAATCCGTCGATTGGTAAGTGTTTTTTTCGCATTAAATGTGGGTGGAAGGAAACGTAATATGGTTGCAAATGCATCTACTGGTTATCCATACATCTCTGTTCCATGTCTGCTTTAGCACCGCCGGTAAATAGCATGTTAGCATCGATTAGCGTAGCATGTTAGCATCGATTAGCTGGCAGTCAACATCAACAAAACTCACCTTTGTGATTTCATTGACTATCGTTGCAAATGCATCTGCAGGTTATCCATACTTCTCTGTGCCATGTCTGCCTTAGCATTGCCGGTCAAATGTGGAGACACTCTGGCACATTCAATGGGGGTCTGGCGGCAGACACTTTCGCATCTTCAGGCCAGTGGTGCAACTTCAATCCCTCCCTGTTAGTGTTGTTACACCCTCCGACAAAACCCTGTCGAGGCATGATGTCTCCAAGGTTCCAAAAAATAGTCAAAAAAACGGAAAATAACAGAGCTGAGACCCCGTGTTTTTAATGTGTTGAAAATGAAAATGGTAGGTGTGTTACCTCGGCGACGTCACATTCTGACGTCATCGCTTCCAGCGCGATAAACAGAAAGGCGTTTAATTCGCCAAAATTCACCCATTTTGAGTTCGGAAATCGGTTAAAAAAATAGATGGTCTTTTTTCTGCACCATCAAGGTATATATTGACGCTTACGTAGGTCTGGTGATAATGTTCCCCTTTAACTGCAAATGGTGATCTGAAAGGTGGCACAGGTTGTTATACAATCAGTGATCAGGTGAATGCAACCAAACGTTTTTATTCCCTATTTTTCATAATGCATAGATGCTTCAGTACAGTTTGAGCCATCACTAATTATTGATGACCGTGAGTTCTGTCATTCCAAAACCTGGACTTTAGACTTTGATATAAAAAGCCATGTGGTTAATGCTACTTTATCCACTTGTTAGGGGCAGAAGAAAAGATCTTAGAGGACTTCAGGGAGGTTTACAGCCCGGCTGCATTGGACTTTCACTTACAAGCCATGGTGCAGTCCGCCGGGAAGCTCGTCCTCATCGACAAACTACTGCCGAAAATGAAGGCCGGCGGCCACAAGGTGCTCATCTTCTCCCAAATGGTGCGATGTCTGGACATCTTGGAAGACTACCTCATTCAGAGAAGGTAACTGTAAGACACACTACATCTATTGGCCTGAATATACTGTAAGACAACACTGATTATCATACAATGTCTGTTTTTCTGTATTTGGACAAAATTCTATTTTTTTTCTTTAATGTTTTTTAAAATTAATTTTAGAATCAGAATCAGCTTTATTGTCATTACGCAGGGTAACGACAATTTCTTAGCTGCTCAACAGTTTAGACTCAGCTTCGTTGAGCAACATTATCATTAAAATTAGTATCAAAGCACGGCTGTTGTGAATGACAGGAATAAAAACTCTTGGAGAAAAGTAATTTGATGCCATGCATTGGACTGACCACAAATAAAGGCCAAACCGTATTTTTCGGACTGTTTTTTAGTGGAAAAAATATACTACAAAATAATATACAGTTGTCCCTTACCATATCGCGCTTCACATATTATAAAGGCATCGCATATTCAAAATTTTTGCCCTAAATTACGAGGAGACCAAACCAATTAGAGCACACTGTTCAATATCGTCCCCACTGATTAGCGAAGCTTTAGGAAACATTACTATATGGGATTAAAAGAGTGTAATGGGGACTCAATGGTTTTATTTCATGACTAAAGGGCTCTCATAATGTTGAAAAACAAACTTAAAAGATAATAAACTTTTCTTGTTTTTTAGCTCTCGTCCTGAAACTATTTGATTGATGATCTTCACAGAAATTTGTTTAACACGGTCATTTCGAGAACCAATTAACAGCGATAAATGAGAGACTACTGTACTATTTAATAGGAGTGCTCAAAAAATCAATTCGCATCAAAATCTAGATTTGTATTCATCCCAATTCTAAATCAATTCATAATTTGCATTGATTAAAAAAATAAATAAAAAGCTTTATTTTTGCAATATACATATTTTTAAGAATATTGTTTGGGTTTTAAGCTATCATAAATACTGTTGTTGCTTAAATTATTATTTTATTGTTTTTTTAATAGGTATTGTATAGGTATGTCATCTCAATTGCTTTGCAGCTGTATATCTTAAGTATTTTAATGGATTGTATTTTATTTTATTAGACTGATAAAAGTTCTGGGATTTTTGTAAGTAAAATTTAAAAAATATATTTAGAAAATACGTTTTTTATACCAACAATGCTTGTATTTTTGAAAAATGACTGCAAAATAAGTGCGAAACAGAGATATTTTTCTCGTGTTACTTAAATCGTATTTTGGTCATCATATTTGTCACAGTTGTTTGATTCTGCTTCATTCATGAACATTGTCTAAAAATAAAACCAGCGTCGTGGCTCAGCTAAATCACACCAAGTCACTAGTGTTTGAATGACAGGAAGAAAAGTTCACACACAAACATGGTTGGCACCACCTGTTGGTTTGACTCAAAAGTGGAAATGTGGAAAAATTATCTCTCGTATTGAGGTCGAATGAGCATTTTACATCTGAATACTGTGGCTAGTGAGTTTGCTAACATTGTAACGAGTGACTCCTGGGTCTTGGCAGGTACTTGTACGAGCGGATAGACGGTCGCGTCCGTGGGAACCTGCGTCAGGCGGCCATTGACCGCTTCAGCAAGCCTGACTCGGACCGCTTTGTTTTCCTCCTGTGCACACGAGCCGGCGGCCTCGGCATCAACCTCACGGCGGCGGACACCTGTATCATCTTTGACTCTGACTGGAACCCTCAAAACGACTTGCAGGTAAGACGGCATCAAGTTAAAACCGCCAAAGCAGAAACATACTGTCCATATACATTCACTGTACAAGCATACATATACATATACATATATATATATATATATATATATATATATATATATATATATATATATATATATATATATATATATATATATATATATATATATATATACTGTACATATACATACATACACTCATGCATATAATCACGTTTCATCAAACATATTAATGTTGTTGCCCTAGGGGAAACTGGGTAACACATGGCACACTGACAAAGCCTAACCTATTGTAACTATAAAAATCTACAAGGTTAAGGGCGGCATAGCTCGGTTGGTAGAGTGGCCGTGCCAGCAACTTGAGGGTTGCAGGTTCGATTCCCGCTTCCGCCATCCTAGTCACTGCCGTTGTGTCCTTGGGCAAGACACTTTACCCACCTGCTCCCAGTGCCACCAACACTGGTTTAAATGTAACTTAGATATTGGGTTTCAGTATGTAAAGCGCTTTGAGTCACTTGAGAAAAGCGCTATATAAATATAATTCACTTCACTTCACTGATATAGTTGGCTTCGCTTTCTTCCCCTCCATTTATCTGCTTTCTTTTGTATTTCAAAAATCATTATGTATACATAATGTTGCATTTGAAACAATTGTATTGTTGATAAAAGAGGTAATTATTGTTATTTATCATTATCAATAGTGCTATTTCTATTGGTATTTGTAATGCTCCATTTGTAGTGTAATAATGCTCATTGTCATTTTTGTATTATTTATTTCACTAACTGCTTCTTTGCTATCACTTTAACCATCATATTTGTACATATCCTACTTGCTGAGTTTGTTCTGTTGTTGTTGTCGTCGCTCTGTCATGTCCCTGCAATTTCCCCCTCTGTCTTACTTTTTTTCTCTTTCTATTCCCTCCTGCTCTGGACTGGCTTCGTCAAATAATAATATAAATCCAGTCATTTACAATTGAGGCAACAATAGAAGTATCCCACACTTTTCTTTAATAAAGTAAATTTGTACAGCCGATATGGGCATCTTCATCAACAATACGACTTGCCTTAGTAAGCTGGACAGGACAAAAACAACAACAAAAAACGCCATAGCAGTACTAAGCTCCTCTTCAACCCGACAGGCGCAGGCCCGCTGCCACCGGATTGGTCAGAACAAGGCTGTCAAGGTGTACCGGCTGATCACCAGGAACTCGTATGAGCGGGAGATGTTCGATCGCGCCAGCCTCAAGCTGGGTCTGGACAAAGCCGTGTTGCAGAGCATGAGCGGCCGAGATAACAGCTTGGGAGGAAGCACCGGTGCAGGGGTGAGTGGTGGAAATTAAATAGGATTTATTGTCAAGAGTGTTTGTAACCGCTCAATATATAATGACATCCATTTCAGAAGGTAACCTTGAATCAGTTCAATTCTGTGAACTCTTGAGTAGATCGGTGTAGTGCTGCTTTAAAGCATTAGTCGGAACAATATCAAGGTTCTTTCAACAAAAAGGCACCAATCGAAGCCATTCATGCTCTCCCGTAGCACTGAGTGGTCGAGTGCAAGCCAAAGTAAAAGACTTTCATAGACGGTCGCTGTTCAATGGGAAAAAAAACTGCTCGAGCAACATTAGACATTCAGGGAAATCAGTGTCCTTGAGCAAGAAATCCAATGCTGCCTAGATATAAACATATTTCCCTTTGTCCCAGGCCGTCCAGCAACAGCTGTCCAAGAAGGAAATCGAGGATTTGCTGCGACGAGGGGCCTACGGTGCCATTATGGACGAGGAGGACGAAGGGGCCAAGTTCTGTGAGGAGGACATTGACCAGATCCTCCAGCGCAGGACCAAGACCATTACCATCGAGTCAGAGGGGCGAGGGTCCACCTTTGCCAAGGTAATGCAGCATGCATTAAACATTTTTGATGTTGTGACATTACAATAAGGACTATATATTCTTAGAATGGCACGCTGGCCACTGTTTGTAATGATTGACCACGATCGCATCGAACAGAAATATGGATTTTTAAGATTTTCCGACATGGTCTTCTTTCAGGCCAGTTTTGTGGCATCTGGAAACCGCACAGACATATCTCTGGATGACCCCAACTTCTGGGACAAGTGGGCGAAAAAGGCTGACGTCGATATGGAAATGGTGAACGGCAGAGTAAGTTGTTCAATCAGTTCATCAGTATTTAAAATCTGTGTGTTAACAAAATAAATAATTAAGTAAACAGATTAGAAACACTCGTTTTAGCTTTCTACTGAAGCTAAAATATTCACTCACTACAAAGACAGTTTTTTTATACGGTGGCAAGAAAACGAGGATAAGTAAAACTTTCGACTAAATTGGTGAAGCTGTATTTTAATTTGCACTTTAATTTTATTTACAGTTTAGTTTAAAAAAAATTGTGGTTTTAGTTAGAATGGATTTTTTTTTAGCATTGTGTAATTGTATGTAAATTTTGTTTGAATCAGTTTATACAAATCCCTTCTTTTGCAGTATATTTGATATGTATTTATGTTTGTCAGTCCGACCTAATCCTTGGTAATAGTCTTTGTGATTAACACATAGTTTCATATAATTTGACAATGTTTATCTTATTAAACTGTAAGTAAGTTAGATATAATTATTGAAAACAGTTAAAATCAACAGTAATATTACTAAGTCAATATTGATATTTAAGTGGGCCCCAACACCCTCAGTAGTTACCATGAATTGATTAACGTGGAACCCGATTTTAAACAAGTTGATTAACTTTTTCGGGTGTTACCATTCAGTGGTCAATTGTACGGAATATGTACTGTACTGTGCAATATACTAATAAAAGTTTCAATCCATCAATCAGTGAAAAAGTTGGGCCCTGGGGTCGAAAATGTTAAGAACACCTGCTTTAAGTGTTTATAAACATTCTGCTGCAAAAAATGTGAGTCAGTTTTTTTGAACTGAACTCGCCGGCCGCCAGTTGATAGCTCAAATGATAAAAAAAAAGAGGACCTAAAATGGAACCTTGAGGAACACCAATAGTATAGCTAAAGATGTTGAACAAATGACTGCATCTGAACTAAAAAAAATAAAATAAAAAAGCTCCGGCAACACTTTGGTTACACAAATAACATTTCCCAAAAAATGTGAAACAGCCAAAAAGGAGAGGTCTTAAAGGAGTGCCACGAGGAACGCCTCAGTTTTGTAAATCACAAGTTTGACCCCCAAAGTTCTATGTTTGCAAGCAAGGTTAAAATGTTTTTAAAGATGTTTACAGTGGTCCACGTTCCTCTATACAACAGGAACACCTCAGTGTTTTTAGGAATTTGCTGCAAAAATGTTTGTCTCCCAAGTTTTTAACTCAACTTGTGAGCCGGATTTGGCCCCTTAACTGCCAGTTGAATAGCCCTGTTTTAGAGTGACAGAGGCTAGGATAAACTCCCTCTGAAAAATGAACCACAAACAGAGCGGAGACATCTGCCTTCACCGGTATACTTTTAAATGAGAAGGCAGGATTATTGTTTGTGGGTATTTGTAAAGAAAGTGGTTTTAAGTGGTCTATTTTTCAAGAAAAGAAGAAGTGAGTTTACTATTTACATTTAGAGCCTAACCATTGAGAATATTTGTCTTGTTTCTACAGAACAGCCTGGTGATCGACACCCCACGCGTCAGAAAGCAGACGAGGCCCTTCAGCTCCACCAAGGACGAGCTGGCGGAGCTCTCCGAGGGCGACAGCGACAGCGACGACACCAAACCCAAACTCCGGCGAACCCACGACCGGCCCAACAGCTACGGACGCACTGAATGTTTCAGAGTGGAGAAGAACCTGCTGGTGTATGGGTATGGTCATTCAAACGTGCTTACCAATTATATTTAGCACACACATGTGAATTTAAAGCTAACGTGTCTCATTATCGACGTCCAGGTGGGGCCGATGGAAGGACATCCTGACTCACGGGCGTTTTAAGAAGCAGCTGACCGACTGGGATGTGGAGTCCATCTGCAGGGCGTTGCTGGCCTACTGTCTGGTGCATTACCGCGGGGATGACAAAATCAAAAGCTTCATGTGGGACCTGATCGCACCCGCGGAAGACGGACGTACCAAGGAGCTGCAGAATCACTTGGGTATAAAATATTCATTGTCCTTAAAGGTCGCATATTGTGCACTGGAAGATCCCAACACTTTTGCAATTTATCATTTGAGACCCTGCAAATTCACAAAAATTGTATTTATAGTTTTATTGCATTACCCACATAAAATACTCCCTAATAAGATCCTAGTTCTGTCAAACGATAAATTTTTATAAATGTTTTAAATTGATTCAATTAAATCTTTCCAATCAGCTTTTATCAGCTTCACTGATAATGTTAAGAGTTGCGGTGTCCTACTTTGTCCCCCTGTCCTTGAACACAGCACAGCTAACCAAACTCAAAATATTAGATCACAATGCAGGAGAGCCGTTGTGATCGTTTGTCCTCTTCCGCCAGGCCTCTCAGCCCCAGTTCCTCGAGGCAGGAAGGGTAAGAAGATGAAGACCCAGTCCAGCTCCTTTGACATCCACAAGGCCGAGTGGTTACGGAAGCACAACCCGGAGCACATGCTCCAGGACGACGGCTACAAGAAGCACCTCAAACACCACTGCAACAAGTAAGCGTACGCTCCTAGCTATAATACGCATCAATGTCAGGTTAGCAATGACCATGCATTTTCAGTATAATAGCAGAAGTTTCAATGTAGCTATTGTATTGTTTGTGCAGGTGTTCCTAATGAAATGTACCTTGTCTCCACTAATTGTCATTATATAAAATAGCGTGGACATGAGATATTCGAGTAAATTGTTTTGGGGGCCACATTTCCAGAAAGATAAGAACCCAGGAGGCGGACTTTTCCTTTCACTATTAGTCTTATTTTGTATATTCCGTTGAACAGGCGTCCTCCACAATAGACATTTGATTTTGGTCTATTTATTTTGTCAGTTACAGGAGCTCTCTGCTTTTTTTGAGGACCTTCTGTAAAAGTGCGAGTCAAAAATCATGTCTATGACAGCACTGTAGTTCTTTTAGGAATCTGCTGCAGTTTTTTATTCATAACTGAACTCTCAGGCCACCAGTTGAATAGCCCAGATGATGAAAAGAGAGGACCAAAAATGGAATCTTAAAGAAAACCACTAGTACAAATAAAGAAGTTGAACAAATGACTACGGACTGCATCGGAAGTAAAGAAACTGCAGCAAAACTTTGGTTACATAAATCCTATTACTAAAAAAGGTGGAGACTTGAAGTGGTGCCTTGAAGGATGACTCTGTTATCAATCAATCAATCAATGTTTACTTATATAGCCCTAAATCACTAGTGTGTACAAAACCCCAAACCAGTGAAGTTGGCACGTTGTGTACATCGTAAATGAAAACAGAATACAATGCTCTGCAAATCCTTTTCAACTTATATTCAATTGAATAGACTGCAAAGACAAGATATTTCATGTTCAAACTGAGAAATGTAATTATATTTTGCAAATTATCATTCACTTAGAATTCAATGGCAGCAACATATTGCAAAAAAGTTGGCACAGGGGCATTTTACCACTGTGTTACATAGCCTTTCCTTTTAACAACACTCAGTAAACGTTTGGGAAATTAAAGACCAATTTTTGGAGCTTTTCAGGTGGAATTCTTTCCTATTCTTGCTTGATGTACAGCTAAAGTTGTGGTATTTTACGCTTCATAATGCGCCACACATTTTCAATGGGAGACAGGTCTGGACTACAGGCAGGCCAGTCTAGTACCCGCACTCTTTTACTAGAAGCAGGCTAGTCTAGAACCCGCACTCTTTTACTACAAAGCCACGCTGTTGTAACACATGCAGAATGTGGCTTGGTATTGGAAATAAGCAGGGGCGTCCATGAAAAAGACAATGCTTGGATGGCCACATATGTTGCTCCAAAACCTTTCAGTATTAATGGTGCTTTCACAGATGTGTAACTTAACCATGCCTTGGGCCAGTGGTTCTTAACCTTGTTGGAGGTACCGAACCCCACCAGTTTCATATGGGCATTCACCGAACCTTTCTTTAGTGAAAAATGTATTTAATTTTTTTTTTTTCATATTCAAGAAAAAGTCAAATGTTTTTTTACTGGTGCACAAAATGAACCATGCATGAACATCACATTGTTCAAAGAACAAAACCAACACAGAGCATGAACTCAACAAATTACACACCTTAAACACATTACCATGAATTGATTAGCATGGACCCCAATTCAAACAAGTTGAAAAACTTATTAAGGTGTTACCATTTAGTGGTTAATTGTACAAAATATGTACTGTACTGTGTAAACTGTACTTTTTCATATAATGTATTCTCTTCCTTTGCAGTCTGCTAGTAAAAGTTTCAAATTGATCAATTAAACAACCTGCAAATCAGATGGAACATTGTTTGGGGGTATCCATAATACGCTGATAGGGAGAACTTTTTATTTACACGATAAGTCGGATGTGTCTTTACCTCCGTAGCAAAGGCTCCACCGAACCCCTGAGGCAGACTCACCGAACCCAGGTTAAGAACCACTGCTTTGGGCATTAATACACCCCGACAACCAGCACAGATGCTGGCTTTTCAAATTTGCACCTATAACAGTCTGGAGGGTAATTTTCCTCTTTGTTCCGGAGGACACGACTTCCACAGTTTCCCAAAAATTTGAAATGTGGACTCGTCAGACCACAGAACACTTTTTTCACTTTCCATCAGTCCATCTTAGATGAGCTTGGGCTCAGTGAAGCCGGCAACGTTTCTGGGTGTTGTTGATAAATGGTTTTCGCTTTGCATATGCAGATGTAGCGACTAACTATGGTTACTGACAGTGGTTTTCTGAATTGTTCCTGAGCCCATGTGGTGATATCCTTTACACACTAATGTCGCTTTTTGATGTAGTACCGCCTGAGGGATCGAAGTTCGCGGGCGTTGCCGCTTACGTGCAGTGATTTTTCCAGATTTTCTGAAACTTTTGATATAACGGCCCGTACATGGTGAAATCTCTAAATTCCTTGCAATAGCTCATTGAGAAATGTTGTTCTTAAACTGTTCAACAATTTGCTCATGCATTTGTTCACAAAGTGGTGACCCTCGCCCCATCCTTGTTTGTGAAAGACTGAGCATATCACAGAAGCAGGTTTTAGACCCAATCATGGCACCCACCTGTTCTCATTTAGCCTGTCCACCTGTGGGATGCTCCAAATAAGTGTTTGATGAGCATTCCTAAACTTTCTCAGTCTTATTTGCCACTTGTGCCAGCTTTTTTGAAACATGTGGCATGCATCAAATTCCAAATGAGCTAATGTTTGCAAAAAATAAAGTTTACGAGTCCTAACGTTAAGTATATTGTCTTTGCAGTCTATTCATTGAACATAAGTTGAAAATGATTTGCAAATCATTGTATTTTGTTTTTATTTACGATTTATACAACGTGCCAACTTCACTGGTTTTGGGTTTTGTAAATCACAAGTTTGGATCCCAGGGTTCTATATTTGCTAGCAAGGTTCAAATGCAAGGATCTGCCAATCGTTTACAGTGGTCCAAGTTCCTCCATACATTAGAAGCACTCTATTGTTTTTAGGACTTTGCTGAAAAAATGTTTGTCTCCCAAGCTTTGAATTGAACACGGGTGCCAGTATAGTCTCATTACCGGGCCAGATTTGGTCCTATGGCCGACCGTTTAATAGCATAGAGTTATACTGTATAGCCTAGTTGTTTTTTCGTGACTAGCTAGTAGCTGATTCCCTCTATTGACTCCTCATAAAAAGGGCTCGAGTTTGAAAAAGCGCTCTCCTCGTCACGGTGGCACCTTCCAGCTCCAGTAATGATGAGGCACTAAAAGATGTACTGGAGCTGACACTTCCCGCTGATTCATTAACAGACTCGGATCACGACGGGCGGCCGTTGAGTGATCGCGATCTTAATGAGCCTTCAGGCCAGCTAATGGCCACCATGGATCACTCTTCCTCGCTGACAGAGGAGGGTAAAAGACTGCCGGCTGGTGCGTGGGGATGACAGAGACAAAAGCCAAATAGATTGCTGCCCCTTGTTTGGTGGCGAGCTCGTGCCCACAGAGCTTTAGTCGCACAGGGCTGCATTTTCCATAGAAAGTTCCCCTTTGTTTGGTGGTCCAGTAATGCTGAAACTAGGGATTGTCTGAAATGTGACACAGGACCAACTAGGACACAGTTTGCTGACGCCTACATTTGGCAGGGATTTCGGAGGGGGGCTCCCTGCCTTCCTTACAGAGCACTTATGCAGGAATAGAACGTTGCTATCACGCGTCATTCCCCTCCAGTTGTCATGCCACTTCCCGCTCGTATGTTCGCTTCTGGAGGGATTGTTTGTCTGCGAACGCATCCAGGAGGGATTCCTTGCATGCCAACCGCGTCACGCAACCGCTTGCTCCTCAACGAGTGTGTGACGGTGCGGAGATTCTTGTCCGTGTGTGTCTGTGTGCGTGTGTGTGCGCTATTCACACTGCACGTACTTACAAAGGACCTGGAAGGAGAGTGACGAAGGGACGTGCTGACAGGTGGAGGGGGAGTGAAGGTGTTTTGGAGCGTTACAGCAGCTGCTCCAGTCACACAACAGTGTGGCGTCCAGGAGGCGCAGCCTATTTACCACACTGCAGCTCCCCTTGGGCATACAAGTGCAAGGTTTTGCTCTAAAGAATACTGATATTTAGATTTTTATTAGAAAAAAATACTAGAACCTGCAAAAAAATAGACTATATCTATTGTAGATTTGTTTGACAAATAATAGAAAGCAATCATTATTTTACTTGATAGCATATTTCCTCAGGTAGATGTGTTTACTCAACAGCAGAAAACACCAAGCAAAGAATATTTAACTGCAGATTCAATGAAAAAAATTGATTTTTTGAGAAATGATGTAACTGTGTTGTGAACACCACAAACTCGGGGAGCAGTCTGCTCAACTGATACCCGGCATGTAAACAAGTGTTCAGAACATTTGCCAAGGGTAATCGCCAAAAAAGATTTTGCCATGAATATAACAATCATTTATATTGTGTAAGAAAAATAATGCGAAAAACATCCTGTTATTTTACTAGCATATATCCTCAAATATTGGCAGTTTATTTATGAGGCTGTCTATAGAAGCTTCAAGCTTTGTAGATTTCCAGTTAAACGTGAAAAATATTGCTAGGAAATTTCAATTCTGTGTAGTATTTGTATTTTATATTAAATACAGAGCAGTGATTGTATTTATCTATATAGTGTGTCAGTCAAACCGAGGGAAGTGCAGATCTGGCATATGCAAACTATTTTTTTTATAATTTGCTTATGAAGCAGTTACGGTCTGTTGTGTGCCTAGGAACAAGTAACTGGATGCATATTTATGGAGGTTAATTTGTGTCTTTTTTTATGGCACTGAATTTGTCATTAAATTTTTTGCATTTGAATTTTGTGAATTATGTTTTGTTTTTTTTGCATAAAAGTATGCTTGCAGTTTCATTGAATATTCATGGCCAAAATGTTTGTTTCTAATAATGTGGTTTGTTTGGATACAGTGGTAACAGTTTATGTTTAAACCTTTCAAATCTAAACAACAGCTGGAAATAGAATCTGCAATATAATTTTCAAATTACCGAAAGTCTTGAGCGATAGAAATAATTTCCAGTGGTTGGAATCTGCGCTTTAGAGTGACATACGGGTTACTAGGTAATTGTAGGGACTACGTCACAGCAGCTCCATGTCGTTGAGGCTCCGCAGAGTGGGTGGGGCTTGTTTACAGAGCAATCAGTGCGAGACACAGAAGCAGATTTCAGCAGAAAAGGGACATTTTATCGTCAATGTGGGTGTTTTTTTTAACTTTGTGTTCATATTTTGCCATGTTGTTGCTTGATTGTACAACATTGGATCAAGAAGGTCTTCTGGGAAGTAAAGAGGAGCGACAATCATATTTTCTTAATATTCAGTGTTTAAATGTTCATAATTAATATTGTAAATCTCACAACCTTTTTTCATGTACATTTTGGGTGTCTTGTTCAGTAAAAAAAATTATGAAATTACATTCTATTTTTGAAGGGGTCTGTTACACCGTTTTTTTTTTAGAAAATTATCAGTCATTATTGTAAGTTTTTGATTCTCGTGTGATCTGATTTTATCCTTTTTATATATGGCATCTTAGGAACTGTTTTTTTTTTTTTTTTTTACTAATGCACATCAGATTGCTGCTGCTTGATCAGACCCGTGTCACATGTCTGCAAACTTGACACCTCATTGGCTGTATGTGAGACACAATAGATTGCTTCACTCTTACTTTACTAGAATGCTTCACTCTTACTTTACCAGAAGTGGGACTTGCATTTTGTAGCAACAAATATATTTGCACTGAATGTTCATAAAATTAATTTTAAACATTGTGTTTTAAACAAACTAAAAAAAAAAAATCAGCACAAAAACTCCACCATCTTTTTCTAGATCTTGTTTTCTGTCATTTTCATGTTATCGTCTCCAAACTGGGTTGATCTTGCAATTTTTGATTGAACGCAACCTTCAGGGTAGCCATCGAGCGCAAAGTTCGCCAGTTTTCAGGTTGAAAATCAATGACTGTACTTCCTAAGATTGCAAAATATACAATATAAATGACATACATTTGGCTGAGGATGGAGGTTTTGATTATAAAGACACATCATGATAATGCATGATGATGACACATTATAGCAGTCTCCTTTAAATTTGACAGCGACAAGCCTATGACCGCAAAACATTGTAGCGTTCTTCCTAGCAGGAAATTAAGTGTCGTACAAGTAGCATTATCACTGGAGGACACTGACCTAGTTAAACATGCTCCACTACACACTGTAGGAGCACCACTTGGATAGAGCTCTAAAATGTATGTGGTAAGTGGATTGATGCAAAAATCCACAGTAGCGATACCAAGTAAAGTATCAGTATATGATTGATATTACAGTGTTTGGATTGATATTTTTCAGTATCACAACATTTTTTGTGGGGTTATTATTATTCTAAAAATAAGTCCCTGGGTGAAGGAGCACTTTAAGTGCAAAAATGGAAAAAGACTTAAAAAATCAGAGCCAATCAGAGTTTAGTTTGCTCAAAATATTGTACGTGTTGGAATTAAATAATTAACATTTTGGATTGATATTGTTACACTGCCATCCTGTGTTTTTGTCTGATTATAATTATGATCAAAAATGTAAAAATTCAATGAACTCGCAACATAAATTAAACAGATATTAATTAACAAGTGGATTAATAATATTTTGATAAAATAATACAACTGGAAATTACTTTTTATTAAATATGTTATGTGTCAGCAGCCAAATTAAGTGCCTTAATAATCCGTCTTAAAATAGTTCTCTTATCATTTATATGCCAAATAATATACCGCTATCATAGGAGGCTGCAATATAAATGCCCATTGCTAACTAATTATTAGTGCCACTATGTTGTAAATGACATCACAATGAGGAAAAAAAGTATGTGAAGTGTGATGTATCAAAAAAAAAAACACAAGGAAATAATGCGGTTTTGCTCCACCAGGTTTTTGTCCTGTAAAAAACATCACTGTATTTCTGCATTAAGGATTATAGCAGCTTTGTGTCCAACGAGACCGTGTGTGTGCACCGCTCACTCGGACAATTGTGTGTGGTCAGGGATTTTTTTTTTTTTAAGCGTTGGTGGGCTTTCTGTACGCAGGGTGCTTCTCCGGGTCAGAATGCTGTACTACCTGAAACAAGAGGTGATAGGAGGCGAGGCCCAGAAGGTTCTAGACAACGTAGACTGCAGGTGAGTGCACCACCTTTGTCCTTTCTTTTCAGACCTTTCCTAAAGAAACCATTTAATTAATATATTGACTAATAGGACTAATGTGCTTATAGTGCTTACTTTTAAAACTTTGTCCTGTATAGTTTAGCATCCAAAACCCTTGAACTTGTACGTATTCTAAGACATGCATCTTTTACGGCCTCAATAAATACCTCGTTTGAAGAGGTTTACAAAATTGTGAAAGTGAATTGTTTTTGCACCTGTTGAGAAAGGAAAATACTTAAGGGACAAAAAGCTATCGCGCCCCACCCGCTGGTGAAAGATGTAACTACATGAGAATGGGTCAGTTGTAACCAACTAAAACATTTTTTTATATAATACATATTTTAAGTTGCAAGTATTTTATTTTATTATGTATCCCATTGTACAGTTATGTCATAATATATCTCAATAAAATGTGTCCTGACTAACCCTCCCCTTCACTGCTCCACCAGTGAAGTAAAGATCTGGGTGCCAGAACCAGATCACTCCGAGCTGCCAGCCTTGTGGTGGGACTCTGTCTCTGATAAGTGTCTGCTGTTGGGTGTCTTCAAGCATGGTGAGTGCAACTTTGCATTTCAAAGAGTTTATTTTTGCAAATATTAATTTAAAAAAATACCATCTTTCCTCATTTAACCGCAGAGGGGAGTTGATTTACTCGACTGTGGAAAGTACCAGGGGGCTATTAGGGGTTAAGACATTAATCCTGCATGGGGGCTGCATTTGTACAATCCTTCTATATTCAGAAAAATCAGCAATTTTTTTCTATCCTTTTTTAAAAATATTTGTCTGCATTTATAATTTCAGGAAAGTTTAATAATATAATTTTTAAACATTTTTACATTTAATTCTATTATAGTATGTGTTGCATATAATTGTTTTGTATCTTGGCGGCTTTCACTAACTTATGAGTAGAATTCCATCACTTTCTTTGGGAATTTCTCCGTAAACGCAATTGTACACGTCAGCTTTACAGATACCATGTCTATTGTGGTAATAACCATAATGATTGTTGATTATAGTCTAGATAATTACCTCCACCAATTACCTCATTTGCAGCAGTCATTCTGTATGTTGAAGTGGACGACACACCTGGTGATTTATTGAGGCATGGTATCTGGCGTGGCAGAGGTGGGGTTTATTTACTCAACTCCAGAAAGTTTTGGGCATCTTTTGGTGTTAACGCATTTGTACAGCTAAAATGGTTATTTATTCAAGGAATTATACGAAATGATACTTCAGTGCATTTGATTTTTTTAGTGTATACATTTCATTTTGCTTTGACAGTTTTAATTTGTTAATTTTTTTTATTAGATTTCCTTTCCATCAAAAATGTGTTGTATACGACCTCAGTCATTTCAATACAACAGTCTTTACAATTTCAATTGTAGTCAAGATAGTTACATCCATTTATTGGAATGGGTACCAAATCGGGTACTTTATTGGTATTAAGTGAATCCCAACCAATGTGCCTTTTCCCGATACCTGGCTTGTGCGTGATGTCACGCTCGGTTGCCTACTCAGCTGGCTCTGTGCACTTCGCCACTTGCCGATCACTCCAGCAGCACTGAGAGCAGACGCAGCCAAACTACCTTTAGGTAATTTTGAAATTTCCAATGCCAACAAAGTAATTGACGCAAAAAAACGCTCCAAGATAAGTTAAGTAAGGCTAAACTTTTTCAAAAGATGACTAGCTTGTTGCCAATGTACATTGGTTTTGCTATTGACATGCTACTGATTAGCATGAGCAATTTTACATGGTGATTTCAACACCTCCATAACCAAGTTACAAACAGCTGGTGTGCAAAAAGTACAATACTTTGAGTATTTACACTTTTTAGGGCGCAACAAGGAACAAAACTACACACCATAAACTATGCAATCTTCCCATCGATTGTCTTGGACTCGCAACTTAGTGTCATAACTGCAAATGACACTCAGAAATGTTATAATAAAACAAGAAATAACTGGACAACAGATATATGGGGACGGCGTGGCGCAGTTTGGAGAGTGGCCGTGCCAGCAACCTGGTTCGATCCCCACCTTCTACCAACTTAGTCATGTCCGTTGTGTCCTTGAGCAAGACACTTCACCCTTGCTCCTGATGGGTCATGGTAAGCGCCTTGCACGGCAGCTCCCGCCATCAGTGTGTGAAACTTTGAATGTGGAAATATTGTCAAAGTACCTTGAAGGTAGAAAAGCGCTATACAAGTATAACCCATTTACCATTTATATTAATCGGCTGTTTTCTAAATAGATTTCATTGTCCAAAACAATTAATATTTATGAACACACACAAAAGTACCAAAAATGAGTACCATTTAGTACCGGTGTTGATTTTGAGGTATCGGGAATTGCCACAGTATCGGTTCAAATGTGAACGGTACCCATCCCTACCTCCAGAATTCTGTTTATTGTATTGTGTATGATCAGGTGAATGACACACCTAAGGGTTTTGTGGCGCATGGGCAAAAATTGTTTACTTGAAGCTAGGGCTGGGCGATGTATCGATATAAACGATATATCGCAGGTTTGTCTCTGCGACGTAGAAAATGACTATATCGTAATATTCGATTATATGTTCTCCCACAGTGACTTTTAGCTGCGTGCATTACACTACAGGCGTTTCTCACTCCTACTCACAGAGACATAAAACAAGCCCGCCTTGTACATATGTCACATACTGTCGCGCATGTAGCGTCATACGCTCTCGCCGAGAGCTAACGTTAGCTGAGGCAGGTCGAGTTGCTTTTAGCTGCGTGCATTATATTACTGGCGTTTCTCACTTCTTCTTGTCTCCTTCTCACGGAGACTGAAAACAAGCCCGCCTTCTTACATACGTCACATACTCTCGCGAGTGTAGTGTCATACACTCTCGCCGACCAGAGAGGTAGCAGCATGGCTAACGTTAGCTGAGGCAGGTCGTGCGGAGCGGAGCTTGTGACAATACAAGAGAGAGATGGTGGTTAACTGATCACAAATGGAGGAAGAACAATAAATGCCCAAAATAAAGAGCAGGGGGTCCGTCTTCTGGCGTTGGTTTGGCTTCAAGCGGGAAGATATTCAGCAGACAACAGCAATATGCAAAGTATGCAGCAGAAGTGTTACTACAAAAGGTAGCAGCACTACTAATTTGTTCTTTCATTTAAAAAGTCACCCGTGAGAGAATGAAGAGTATTTAACAAATACACTTTTGGTCAATTGACTTAGTTGTCATTTCCCTCTCTGCATGAAAGTTTAAAATGAGCATATATTAATGCAGTATGAAGAAGAATGTTTTAATGTAGACACATAGAATCATCATACTGCTAAAATGAGCATATATTAATGCAGTATGAAGAAGAATGTTTTAATGTAGACACATAGAATCATCATACTGCTGTGATTATATGCATCAAGCATTCATTTAAGGCCAAGTCAAAATATCGTAATGTATATCTTATATCGCAATATGGCATAAAAATATTACGGTATTAACAAAAGCCAATATCGCCCAGCCCTACTTGAAGCCACTATTTGAGTAAATGTCATATTTTGCCTCCTATTGTAGTAAAGTATTGTGTTTTTCATTGATTTTGTCTTTCATTTGTTTTTCCAGGTTATGAAAAGTACAACACCGTCCGAGCAGACCCTGCGTTGTGCTTCCTAGACCGCGTCGGTCGACCGGACGAGAAGGCCATCGCTGCCGAGCAGAGAAGCAACGATTTCATGGACGGGTGGGTGACAAAACACCAAATCAACTTGCTGTTTAAATAAAAACCTCTAGCATTATCAAGTGCGAAATATTGTGCGTGTGTGTTTGCAGGGATGTGGATGATCCCGAGTACAAGCCTGCTCCAGCCCTGCTGAAGGATGATATGGAGGTAACGTCACACCCTCGCCTAAAAGGTCACGTCTCTTTTGAAAAGGCCAATCAATAATCAGACTGACAGAGACGAACACCTTTCCCTCTTAGCATCGATGCACGTCTGCTCATATTACTCATTCAAACTGAGGTGTCTTTCCTTCTTTGAAGTAACACGCCGTTTTCCCACAGGATGACGCCTCCTCTCCCGGAGACTTGGTCGTCATTGACAACGCCGGAGGTGCGTATTAGTCACACATAATCCCACCTCGGAATCCTCAGGATTATATCTAAAGGTCGGAAATATCCACAGACATTAATTAGCCCTTTTTTTTATTCTCCAGATGCAGTTTCGGAGGCGCAGAGCGCCTACTGGCCCTCGCCATCCGTGCTCACCGCCCGGCTGAGGCGCCTGATCACGGCTTCTCAGCGCTACACCAAGAGCCGGCAGATCCTGCAAATCCACCAGGTGCAGACTCTGTCGCAGCCGCAGGTGGCCATGATGTCGGCGCCGCTCTGCCCGTTGTTGCCGCCGGTGCTCGCCGAGCCGCTCAACCCAAAGATGGCCGCCAAGATTGAACGTCAACAGAGGTCAGAAAAAAGAGATCCTCAAGGAAAATTAATTTTGGGCCAAACATTGTAAGGGCAATTGCACTTTTTGGGGAATTTCTTCCTTTATCCACAATCCTTAATGTGAAACAATAACTTGTTTCTTTTTGTTTTTTTGCATTTTAACTCTCAAATAAGAGTCAGCTAACAATGGAGGTAACAGTTTTCATTGTTACCTCAGACTAAACACCTCCATCAATGTTTTATATGCATACTGTAAGTATATATGTAATGTACTAACATACACATTCATATCAACATGTAGTTTTTAAGTTTTTTGCACATTTTAAGCATAATGTGGCGCATTTATTTCACGCATCACAACTTTCGTTTTTCCCTTCAACAACACCACCACTATTACTAATCATGGCAGACTTTGTGAGAGACAGCAAAGTCTACTGTGGGACAAATGGTGATCCAGAACCTTATGTTTTTGATCCTAAATTTAAGGATGATGAGCTACAAGTTTTTGAAGCACAGCGATAAGCAGATCCAGCTTGTAGCAGTATTGCAAAATTCTTAACAAAAAACACCAACATAAATAATCACTTACTCTACAATGTCTGCTCTCACTGGGGTGCCGACGGATGAGATATTCATTTCTTCCCATTTAGATGTAGAATTGATCGTAATCCCAATGTAGGTTAAAAAAAAAGAGTGGGCACAAAAGAGCGTTTTTCCGTGTCTTTCTCACAATCTCTGCGTCTAAATTGAATGTCAAAGTTGATTAATTTCTTGTTTTGTTACAACCTTCTGCTGTGAGAGGCATGATTTATTATCAATAATTGACGTTTAACAACTCAGCAGCTCACCAGCTAAGTGTGTCAATAGTTGCATAAGCTAGTTACCTTTTTGTGATCACAACGCCACTAAAATTGGGAGAGTGACCGTGCCAGCAATCTGAGGGTTACTGGTTCAATCCCCACCTTCTACCATCCTACTCACGTCTATTGTGTCCTTGAGCAAGACATTTCTCCCTTGCTCCTGATTGGTCCTGGTTAGCCCCTTGCATGGCAGCTCCCGCCATCAGTGTGTGAATGGGTGAATGTGAAAGTAGTGTCAAAGCGCTTTGGGTTCCTTAAAAAGGGGTAGAAAGGCGCTATACAAGTACAACCATTTTTTATTTACACATTGGCGTTTATAATACATAAATAAATAAATAAATGGGTTGTACTTGTATAGCGCTTTTCTACCTTCAAGGTACTCAAAGCGCTTTGACACTACTTCCACATTCACCCATTCACACAGACATTCACACACTGATGGAGGGAGCTGCCATGCAAGGCGCCAACCAGCACCCATCAGGAGCAAGGGTGAAGTGTCTTGCTCAGGACACAACGGACGTGACGAGGTTGGTACTAGGTGGGATTTGAACCAGGGACCCTCGGGTTGCGCACGGCCACTCTTCCACTGCGCCACGCTGTTTACATGAGATGTAAACAGAGTATGGGTGAAGGTTTTGGGATGTTTTGTTTTTTTTGAGAGATTTGTGAGCGGGATGGAGTACTCACATTAGCTGCATTGTTAGCCACCTCGTTCTGACCATATATTACTAATTAGAATGCATAAAAAATACATATTTGTTCTTACATATGGATTGTGACAGATAGGAAAAACTCCCAAAAAGTGCAGTTCCCCTTTAAAAAGATGCTTATTCTAAGTGTTCACTGGTATTTAACAATATATTTTTATATTTCCATAATAGTCTGATAAAACGCTGATACGTTTAATTAAAGATTTTTTCAGTAATGACAAAAAGCTAATCACCACTATAAATGGCATTAAAACTGGTTATTTAATGTGTCATTCATTATTGTTTTAATCATATCCATCACACTTTTTAATCACAGTGAATTAATTACTTACTTACATAATTTTAAAGGGGAACTGCACTTTTTTTTTTTTAAATTTGCCTATTGTTCACAATCACCAGCGACAAAAACATATGCTTTTTTTTTAAAGATTTTAAAGATGGTAAAAAACGCTTGGAAGATGCGGCTAATGGGAGTCACTGTTGTAGCATTCAAAGCCCTCTAAAACAACTTCAAAACCCTCCAGCAATGTTTTGTATACACACTGATTATATATACATATATAATGTAGTAACAGACACATCCTTAACAATTATTTAATATGCTCAATATTCACCGTATTTTGGTCATTTTAATTCTTGCCGGAAATAACTTTTTTTTCGCATGGATTTCTGTTTCCATAGCAGTGCAATATCCGACCGTTGACAACAAATGTACTTCCGGAAACAAATGCGTGTGTTTTAATCATGGCAGATTTGGCAACGGACCACAAAGACGACTATTTTTAGACAAATAAGGATTTACAACATGTTCAGGGTGTACACCGCCTTCCGCCTGATTGTAGCTGAGATAGGCACCAGCGCCCCCTGACCCCAAAGGGAATAAGCGGTAGAAAATGGATGGTTGGACGGAACATCATCTTTTTGAAGCTGAATATATAGAGGATGAACTACTGCACAAAGCAGAGGGTGAAACGTTGGAGCAGACAGAAGCCGATAGTGAGGTGAAAGTGACCCAAGGCTGCAAAATGTGGAATATGTAGCCAGGCTGTTTCAACATATATGCTGCGCTTATCTCAAATAAACCGGAAAAACTTACCCGGCCATGTGGTGCCAAACGCACAACTGTCCATCGAGTGAAACACATTTTAATATCGATCATGATACACGCAGCACGTGATGTGTGTTATTACAACTACAGTACATAAGCTGCTTGGTTAGCTATGTACAAACAAAACATGAAATGTGGGCTCATACTTTACAGATACTGTAATATGATTGTATATGTTTTTTAGTCCGTACACATTGTTATTCTATCACATTGTGTTGTGCATTACAAACACAAATGAGTTTCATGTTGATATACAAGCTAGCTTATCTCTTTCCGTAGCCAGTTTTTACAGCTAATACCGTAGCACGCCGATGTGTTAGTACGCTACAAAAATAGTTTCTCAGTGTTCGCTCTTACAATAACAATGTTTAACAACAGCTTGGTTGTTAAACAGGTTACGGAACATAAATGAAGTATTGTTGACTATTTTTGAATGTATTTTTTAAGTGATTTAGTGGTAGAATTGATTGCTCCCATTAGCTGTATTGCAAGCCACCAAGAATGAGTCGATTTGTTCAAGAATGTTAGAATGCAATGTAAAAATATTTTTGTCCCTCATAAAAATTGTGAACGAGAGGCAAAATTCCCAAAGCAAGTGCAGTTCCCCTTTAAATTAACCTAAAAAAAATACGATTTTTTTTTAGATTTGATACATTATTATTGTCATAATATACAACTAAATGTAGTTTATAGAGTGAAACCCAAAAGAAGTATGTTGGAGCATTTTTTTGAGTCCATTTCTTTGTTGGAATTGGAAAACTGAAACTCGAAAATGACCTAGAAATAGTTTGGCTGAGTCCGCTCTCAGTGGTGCTGGAGCGATCAGCAAGTGCCGAAAATGTTGTCATAAACGTTACTTAATCCATTAAAAAAAATACAAAAGAGAACAATTTTTTATGCATATGTAAATGTTTTCAGTTATAAACATTCATTCACTTTCTTCTTTCCTTCATGGATCATGTATTTTTTTCTATATTTTTATTGTAATATTTTAAGAATGTGTTTGTTCTCTTCATTTTTATTGTCATTGTATAAATAATATAAAACAAAATATAGTTTAAACAGTGAAACCCATAAGAAGTATGTCAAATCTTTAAATACCGGTACTAAAAAAAATAAATGTTTTTATTCATATTTCACATTCATGCCAAGCACATTGTGCCTAAAATATGCAATGATCATAAAATAAGCCATTTCTCTATTAATAAAAAAGAGAGTCAAAATGTATTGCATGTGCCAATTTTGCATTATTTTGGTTTGGTGATGGCTTGAGAATAAAAAATAACACTTGTTTATTAACCTATCAGGGAATAAAGACACGCTTTACTCCCCGATAGGTCGAACAAGTGGTGAGCAGGGTGGGATGTGTCCTTCTGGATAGTCACTGTTGTTTTGCAAATACAACTTTGTTTTCAAAATGTCATACGATCATTTTTTTAAAGTGTTTTACTTGTTTTACTAAGTTGTTTATTTGCTCAAAACATCCTCGTAGTTTTATCAAACTTTCGCTAACATATGCATTGATCTGATCACTAACTGTATAACAACCCACGCCGCCTTTCAGGTGAAGCCATGTGTAGTCAAAATAAATTTTGGAGTTAATCTGCAACTGTACATGATTAATGCAATCATTTTTGTGATTAATAGCGAGTTAACTCGTTATTTTTGACAGCCCCTAATCCAACCCAAATGGTACTTATTTGTTGGATTTTGTTTAATAAATGTTTGCATTGCTGTCATTGTACAGTAAGTACATTTCCATAACGTTATAAAATGTTTTACTTCCGCTGTCAATAGATGGACCCGGCGGGAAGAGGCAGACTTCTACAGGGTGGTCTCCACCTTCGGAGTGGTTTTCGATCCGACGCTAGGCCGCTTCGACTGGACTAAGTTCCGGGCGATGGCCCGGCTGCACAAGAAGACCGACGAGAGCCTGCAGAAGTATCTGTGCGCCTTTACCGCCATGTGCCGACGGGTCTGTCGCCTGCCGCCCAAAGAAGGAGGTCAGAGCATAAACCGCACACACGCTTGGCATGAATTAACAAACAAGTATGGCTGTGCCGTACTAAATTATATTTTAAATTACAAATTAACAAACAAGTATGGCTGTTCCGTACTAAATTATTTTCTGAGTTACAATCTGGAACTGTAAAACCCTAAACATCATAACACATGGAACAAGAGAAAGGCGACACAGTAAACAGCAAAATGCATCCAGCATTGGGTGTACTTTTATATTAGAAGACATCTTGTTTGTTCAATTCCAAAAAAGTTTAACCATAGGAAAAAATACAAGGAGAAATCATCTGTTCCAGGGACAAACTTCCCCATTATATAGCCTTCATTAACATTCAAAAACTTCCGTCAAACAAGTGTAAAAATAAGTGATTCCCTGCATAATAAAGGTGACTTTCTGACGGCGAGTTACTGTCTCTAATTAGGGATGGGTCTTAGGGATAATAGTCTATTTATTTCAATTCTTAGTTTTATCTTTATTACTTTTTGTGTAAGTTATTTTATCACATATTTGTTACCACTACCGCACCTTAAGATGGATTCCTTTATCTCCATCCATCCATCCATCCATCCATTTTCTACTGCTTGTCCTTGTCCTTAATCTCGTTATATGCAAATATAATGACAATAAAGTCCATTTTATTCTATTTTTTTCTGTATTGTTCACATTTGAACCGCCAGGATTCGGCACCGATACTCAATTTAACCAATTGTTGGTACTTTTGTTATTGAATATTGTTTTTGAAAATAAAATCTATAAAAAAAATGTATTGCAACATTTAAAAATGAACTGATTAGGATAACTGCTCTCCCGTTGTTGTTTATTTTTACCTTTCTGAGTCAATTACAGTTACAAGTCCAAGACATTAGATGGCATTAGTATAGAGTTCACGGTGTGTTGGTCACTTCAGTCTTTGCTGTCTGTTGCGCCCTAAAAAGTATTAATGCTGTAAGTATTGTACTTATTACGCACCAGCTGTTTGATTGTAACGTGCATCTTAGTTGTAGTTTTCATAAACACATTTGGAGGTGTTGAAATCGCCATGTAAAGTCGCTAATGCTAATCAGTAGCATGTCAATAGCAAAGCCATCGTATATTAGTATCAAACTGCTGCATTATTGAAAAAGTGGGGCCTTACTAGATCTATGTTGAAGCATTTTTTAAGTCAATTTCTTTGTTGGAATTGAAAAATTTAACCTTGAAAACGACCTAGAAGTAGTTTGGCTGAACACGCTCTCAGTGCTGCTGGAGTGATCGCCAAGTGCCGAAGTGAAAAGAGCCTACAACAGAGCGGGATGTCACCCACAAGCCAGGTACCAAAACCTGGCGCCGTTGAATTTTTTGTGATTCGGTGCCCAGTTGGACCGTCAAGATTTGGTCGGTGACAAAAAAGTACTGGACTTGGACCCATGTCTATTGTTACACTCACATCAAGCTGACTCAGCTTTTGAGTTTTCTTTGATTTTTTTTAAACACAGTCTTTACGTGCGTTCCAGACTCTGCGGTGGACCCGACCCTCATCATCCAGCCCATCACAGAGGAGCGGGCGTCTCGCACCTTGTACCGAGTGGAGCTCCTTCGCCAAGTGAGGGAGCAGGTTATTCGCCACCAATTGCTCTTCGAGCGCCTGTCCCTGTGCCAGTTGAGCTCCGACCTGCCCGTGTGGTGGGAGGTCGGCACCCACGACCGAGACCTGCTCATTGGCGCCGCCAAGCACGGGGTCAGCCGCACGGATTACCACATACTCCGAGACCCAGAGCTGGGCTTCATGGCGGCCCAGCGCGCCTCCGCCGTTACGAAGCCTGCCCCACAGCAGCCGCGCAGTTTCACCCCGCTTCTGCACCCTCAGTACCAGTACCAGGCCTTGGCACTGGCGGGTTCCCCGCTGCCTCCTCCGACCCAAAGAGAGGGGGAGACAGCTGGTCTGGTACCCAAAGTGGAGCCTCCCTCAGAAGGGGAAGAAAGCAGAGAGAACGTAAAGGACAGCTGGAGTCCCGCCGTCGCACCAGCGACCCCTTCAGGTCTGGTGGAGGAGAAGCACATCCCTGAATTGAGGGACAGCGAGCGGCAGATGGTGGCGGCGAGGACCACACCTCTCACGCCCAACTCTTCCGAAAGGAAACCCAAGAAGGCCAGCAAGCGAAGCCGCAGAGAGAACAAGCGGGCCTCCGGGTCCGACACCGATGGCTCTTCGTCGAGTTCCTCCTCGCGCTCCTCCTCGTCGTCATCGTCATCCTCTTCTTCCTCGTCCCGCTCCGGGTCCAGCTCGTCGTCTTCCTCGTCATCCTGCTCCTCAGGGTCTTCGTCGTCGTCGTCGTCGTCGTCTTCTGATGACAGCGCCAGTGAAGGAGAGGACGGGAAGGAAAAAGGTGAGTCATGAAAATACATTTTAAGTCACTGAGAATGCTTAGTCACATCACAGCACATCATAACAATACATCCATGTCATGCAAGAGGAATCTTCGGTACTTTGAGGCGCTTTCATCATGACATCATGGCCTGGCGTGGCAAAGTTGGTAGAGTGGCTGTGCCAGCAATCTGAGGGTTGCTGGTTCAATCCCCACCTTCTACCATCCTAGTCACGTCCGTTGTGTCCTTGGGCAAGACACTTCACCCTTGCTCCTGATGGGTCCTTGTGAGCGCCTTGCATGGCAGCTCCCGCCATCAGTTTGTGAATGTGTGTGTGAATGGGCGAATGTGGAAATACTTTCGTAGCGCTTTGGGCTCCTCAAAAAGGGGTAGAAAAGCGCTATACAATTACAACCCATTTACCATTTTTTTTCTTTGTGCTTGCCCGGAACCAATTAAAATAAATGATGAAATATAAAGTCACATTTTCGTTGCAACATTTTTAAAGACATGACAACTGATGGATTTAAAAGTCCACTTACAGCAGAGCCAATGGCAAGTCCTCTGTTTTGCCCATATTATCCAATTTAAAAACAACCAAATATCGCCAACAATACTCCATTTATATTTAGTGATTTGAATATTAACCAAGTATAAGTGATATTGTTATTATAAGCACTAACACAGACAAACTATATATAGCGGCGACATGATCACGAGCTTGTGTGACACTATCAGGTGGTCAGCTGTTTTCCTCTCTGCTCCCTGTAAGTTTATTATTTAAAAATTTTTAATATCTCGATATTTTTAGGCCATTCCGCGATACACGATATATATCTCGATATTTTGCCTTAGCCTTGAAATAACACTTGATGCATATAATCACACCAGTATGATGAATCTATGTGTCTACTTTAAAACATTCTTGTTCAAACTGCATTAACATATGCACATGTTTAACTGTTGTGATTTACAACTAAGTCAATTGACCAAAACTGTATTTATTTAACAGTTATTAAGCAATGGCACAAACATTCATGTCATTTCCAAAACAGAAAGTGCAAAATTGTCAGAGACATTTTAAAACAAACTATTAGTGCAATTTTGTGCATGCTGTCACTAAGATGACATAGCAAAACAACACTACCGTATTTTTCGGAGTATAAGTGGCTCCGGAGTATAAGTCGCACCTACCGAAAATGCATAATAAAGAAGGAAAAAAACATATACTTCGCACTGGAGTATAAGTCGCATTTTTGGTGGAAATTTATATGATAAAACCCAACACCAAGAATAGATATTTGAAAGGCAATTTAAAATAAATAAAGAATAGTGAACAACAGGCTGAATAAGTGTACGTTATATGACGCATAAATAACCAACTGAGAAGGTGCCTGGTATGTTAACGTAAAATTTTATGGTAAGAGTCATTATAATAACTATAACATATAGAACATGCTATACGTTTACCAAACAATCTGTCATTCCTAATTACGCGAATTACGCTTGCTGTCTGTGAGAAGGAGACTGGAAAGAGCGAGAAGAGCCTGCAGTGTAATGCCCGCAGCTAAAAGCAACTTCGTATGAACATATACTCGAATATCACGATAAAGTCATTTTCTATATCGCAGAGACAAACCCCCAATATATTAATTACATCAACATATCGCCCAGCTCTAATTCCAGATCATAAATCACGCATCTCACCTGGATAGAAGAAGGCTGATGTTGTATTCTGACAAGTTGGTACACTTTGACAGAAATTGAAACTTGGTAGTTGTTAACTGTTATCTGATTGGCTGTCGGCGTGTCACTCCTATTGCTCAGGGACACTTCCTTGAAGCCGGCCGTATTTTGGGGTTTTATTGATAAATGGTTTTCGCTTTGTTTGAACTTGGACTTAAAGATGTAGCGACCAACTGTAGTTACTGACAGTGATTTTCTGAAATGTTCCCGAGCCCAGGTGGTGATATCCATTACACACAGATATCGCTTTTTGAATGAACGTAATATCGCTTACGTGGAGTGATTTCTCCGGATTCTCTGAACTTTTTGATGATATTATGGACCATAGATGGGGAAATCCCTAAATACCCTGTAATAGCTTGTTGAGAAATGTTCTCCTTAAACTGTTCGACAATTTGGTCACGCATTTGTTCACAAAGTGGTGACCCTAGCCCCATTCTTGTTTGTGAATGAATGAATACATTGAAGATGCTTTTATACCAAATCATTCATTCAATTGAATATAGGTTGAAAAGGATTTGCAAATCGTTGTATTCTGTTTTTAATTACGATTTACACAAAGTGCCAACTTCACTGATTTTGGGTTTTGTACTTTACTGCATACGTCAGCAGCTAAAAACGAGCTGATGTAACTAATTTTGACATACTTCTATAACAATTTATTTACCAAATAATATTTTGTGATAGATATCGTCATAGCAGGAGGCTGCAGTTTATCGAAATACAGATTTCAGGCCATATCGCACATCCCTGCCTCTATTAGTATTTTTGTTTGAGAATAATTCATGTATATACCAATTTCCAAGCAGAACCTGTCATGTAAATTTCAATGCTGTTCTTTCTGTATTTATACAACATTGTTAGTTATGTGAAAGAATGTTTCTCCAATTTCACTTGATAAAAAATCTACCTGCCGTCGTCTTACAGTATTTTCAGTGCCTGCTGCTCCAAGCGTGAAGGGTTTCGACGAGGACAGCGTGGCGTCTCTGGGCACCGCACAAGATGACACGCAGGACCCCCATTCATCTGAAAATGGCCTCGCCAACAGCGCCGCTCATCCCTTCCTGACAGGAGGATACATGCTCGCCTCCCACTGGCCAAAGGTGCGTCACGCTTTCTCTCTCTCGTATTCAACACGCAAATCCATCAGCGTCTGATGCCCACGGCTTCTTTCCAGGACCGCGTCATCATCAACCGCCTGGACAGCATCTGCCAGGCGGTGCTGAAGGGCAAGTGGCCGGCGACGCGGCGCGTCTACGAGCCCGGCGGTGCCGTGGCCTCCTTCTACACCACCAAGCTCCTGGACGGCAGCCTGTGTGAGGACCCCTCGGCCTCGCCCCAGGGGTCAAAGGTGACCAAGCATGTTGCAGAAAACAAGGAGTTCTCAGTAAAGCTGAACGATGTATGTTGATTTTCTCCCGTTGCTCTTCATGACCCTCAGCTTCTCGTTAGGACCCCCTGCGCCTCTGCTGCCATGTTCAGCATGTTTTGTTTTTTTTGTACCCCTTCTGCTCTTTCCTTTCCTTTGGGGTGTGATTAGTGGTTATGACTTCCTCACTAGAGGAGAAAATAATATATAAACAGCCTTCCTCTCTTTTCCTATGCACTCACTTAGTATCAGGCCCAAAGGACGTGATTACGTGAGCACACATCAGTTGTGAGAACACTGCAAACGTTCTAAACTGGGGCCTTTTCTCTTTACTGAAGGAGAGTTACCAGCTTCATATTGGAAGGATTTTTACTATATTGGTGCTTTTAACATCCGCATTTCTTGTGCAGCATGGCTTGCAATTATGGTCTAATATTTCTGCCAACCCGGCACTATCTGCTGTGTCGCGTGCACTAACATGCAGTCAACGCAAATATTTACAGTAGAACCTCTCATAGAAACCAGTTTTAAACTGTCACCTGTATTAACATGGGTGGAAATATTTTGGCACCTAAAGATTCAATCCGATTCCAATTGCTGGGGAGACGATTCGATTCAGACTCTCTTATAGATTAACCCAATTCAAACCGATTTTTGCAGTGTATTATTTGGTGTAATAATTACAATGAAACTTCTTCAAAACAGGTCACAGATTAGAAAATACTCTCTCTGGTTGCATGATGGTGGCCTAAAAAACATAAGTTTCAACAAAGTTGAAAAAAAACGTATTTTATTTGAATCAATTTTTTTAAATTATCAATCGATTTAAAAATTAAGATGAGTAATAATTGTGATCCGGATGTTAATTTTTGTGCACCCATAACATTTTAACATTCTTAATGCTCATACAGGTGTAAAAAGAAGCTAACTGCTGTGTGATATGGCAAAATAAAACAGCTCTCTCTGAGCATGTTGGAAGAGCAAAGTTAGGGGTGACATATTATCACGTTAATTACAATTGATTAATTGCAGTCATATCTAGAGCATTGTGTTTTTTTATTCGCAATAATCTAATTTTACGTCGCTCACGTTGCCGTCTCTGAAGTGCCTCACTCTCTTCTTGCGATTACCTGAGAGCAATAACACTACAGCCATGCGGAACAAAGATAGTATATAGCCAAAAGAAGGTCTCACTCTGTCATTAAACTTGGCGGGTTATGTAAGCGACTTGAAATTGTGGGGATAGGAGGAATTATATCTCACAAATAGTTTGAAATATTAATTATAATGTTTAAGTTGTATCAGAAGTGTTTCTATACATTTGTCTTGTTTTTAGCTTAGAGTAGCTTTTTATTTTTATTTTTTAGCGTAACGTGCATCACACTTTTACAGTGCTTCTTCAACTTTTTCACAAAGAACAACCTCGAAAAAATGTGGTTTTCCTAGTACCACCATAATGACAAACATTAAACTACAGTAGCACACTAGGCGCAAGTATTCATTAAAAACAAGGCAGAATTTTTATTTAACATTTTTCGTCACTGTGACAATACACACCTTTTGAACATTTAAAATTGTGTTTGAATGTAAAAAAATAAAACAATGCACATAAATAATGAATCAAGTAAAATTATTTGCACATTAAAGTTAAAGTACCACTAGAGGGAGCCTGCATACTACTAATGGAAGGTGTGTTTTGCCCCACGTCACACTGACTTTATTCTATAATAACACATCAATGCTTCACTATAGTGTTTTTTTTTATATCAGAGCACACGAGAATGGTGTTTTAATCACCTGTGCACCTCATAAGTTGCACGCTCGCGTGTCTGCCGGTGGACCAAATAAAACTAAAACAAAGTAAAATAAGCTCACATTGATACATAAGGTTTAAGACATGATTTGATGTACGTCAGGCCTGGGCAATTATTTTGACTCATGGGCCAAATTTAGAGAAAAAAATTGTCTGGGAGCCGGTATATCTGATTTTTAGGAACAATTATACAAAACCTCACAATAATGTCTGAATGAATACTAAAAACGTTATGGATGGACCGCCTTAAAAAAACGTAATGGAATTTGAATTTTTTTTTACTGAATGAGACACCCAGAATGTCCGTGAAAATAAAGAATGTGGGATTTACAATATTAACTATGATTGATAAAACACTGAATATTAACAACTTATGTCACACCACCTCTCCATCCACATTTTTTACAATCAAGCGAAACGCAACAAAAATGCAATAAACAGCGAAATATGAACGTTGAGGGTAAAAAAACCCTACCGACAATCTGATGTATCTGATATATCGCTAAGATTTAGAACTTTGTTGTAAAAATTTCCTTACACGTCTGTCCATGACACCCGCATTTCAGGCTGACACTCTGTGGAAACGCTCCCCACCCACACTGCTTGGTGCCTCGTCTGAGCTGCTTTGAGTTAGATTACCATAGTAACTAATTAAATTAGTAAATGATTAGATTACCATAGTAACTACTGTATTTTTCGGAGTATAAATCGCAGCTGGCGAAAATGTGACTAACTATACAAAATACTTTGTATAGTTAAAGAAGGGAAAAACATATATGTCGCACTGGAGTATAAGTCGCATTTTTGGGGGAAATTTATTTGATAAAACCCAACACCAAGAATAGACATTTGAAAGGCAATTTAAAATAATAAAGAATAGTGAACAATAGGCTGAATAAGTGTACGTTATATGACGCATACATAATCAACTGAGAAGGTGCCTGGTATGTTAACGTAACATATTATGGTAAGTCATTCAAATAACTATAACATATAGAACATGCTATACGTTTACCAAACTGTCACTCCTAGTTGCTAAATCCGATGAAATCTTATACGTCTAATCTCTGACGTGAATGAGCCAAATAATATTATTTGATATTTTACGGTAATGTGTTAATAATTTCACACATAAGTCGCTCCTGAGTATAAGTCGCACCCCTGGCCAAACTATTAAAAAAACTGCGACTTATAGTCCGAAAAATACGGTAATTAGATTACCATAGTAACTAGTGTATCATGCAAAAGTGCAGATTACAACCATTGAAATACTTTGTATAGTTCAAGACTTACGATCACTAGAAAACATCGCTGCACATCACAATGCCAGGAACAGTTTCCATCCCAAAGATCTAAAAAAAAATTATTTGGGAATGTCCGGCGGGCCAGATTGAAAAGCTTAACGGGCCGCATGTACGTGTATGAGACGTATGTGACTGACAGTCAGGAAAGCCAATTAAAGCCAAAATGTCCTCAGTTCAACATGTAATTGGGACAAATATAAATATATAGATGTATTTGTTAAATTTTTTCTCTAAAACCAAGCACCTAGATTGATGGCTCTTGTGTAATTTATTTTACATTATCTAAAGCAGTTCAACATCCAATACTTATTGAAAAAGCTATTTCCAAGTTAGACCACACACAATAGATAGCCTATACAGTACTGCCATCTATTGTCTTGGAAGTGCAACTGCATTGCAAATGAGACTCAAATGGTATAAGAATCAGGAAACAACACACACATCATAATCAGCTCATTTTTAAATGTTACATTAAAATTACAATGTTATTATAAAACAATCAACATTTATTGACACGCTTAAAAGTACTGATAAATGGTACCGTCGAGTTCTGGTATTGATTCCCAGGTAATGGGAATTTGTACCACATTGGTTCATATGTGAATGGTACACATTCCTATACTTTACTATTTCAAATAAGTTATTTGGCTATCATCACATATGTCCAGTTTGGTAGCCTTTTATAGTAACAGAAAAATAATATTTTATAGGCCTTTGAGGGGATTACAATTCAGAGGTTCCACTGTATGTATTTGTGTATGAACAAGAATGTAGTACTGGCGCCACAAACAAAGGTTTAATAGCCATAGGAGTGAGCTACTCGTCCAACTTGTGGCCCCTGTGCTTTGTGCAGCAGGAGGGAGGTCTTAAGCTGACCTTCCAGAAACAGGGTCTACCTCTGAAGAGACCCCTGGATGCAGAGGAGGGACCCCAGGCCCAGCAGCAGTATCTGGCCCGGCTCCACGACCTGCAGAGCGCCTCAGACACGGGCCTGGCCGACATCACCAAGCCACAGTGCAGCTTCCAGAACGGTACAGTGTCTTTTTACAACAAGATGGCAGCAAGAGCTTGTTGGATTCATTTGGCGCCGCTTCTTCTGCAGTGCCTTCAGGTCTCGCTGGTCCCATGAGGCTAAACGGAGTGCTGGACGGCCAACCGGTGGTGAAGCGGCGCAGGGGGAGGAGGAAGAATGTAGAGGGGATGGACTTGCTGTTCATGAACAGGAGTCAAGCCCCTGATCAGGTACAATACTTGACTGAACTGATTGATTGATGCATGGGCATGATACAAACCTGGTGTTCCCCTGTGGTTCCAGCCGCTTCCTGGGTGGGGCGGCATCGGCCAAGTGGGCACAGCTCCAATGCCAGGTTACAACCCGAGCATGGGTCTGGCTCCGGAGGACATGGAGAGCAGGGTTCCTGTCATCAACCTGAAAGACGGCACCCGGCTCGCTGGGGACGACGCTCCCAGGAAGAAAGACCTAGATCAGTGGCTGAAGGAGCACCCGGGCTTTGTGGCGGACACGGGAGCCTTCATCCCTGTGAGCATTGCGGCCTGACCGCCTCATACCTGAACTACTTCGTTGTGCTGACTTTGTTGTTTTTGTGCGCAGGGCGTCAACAAGATGCCTTTGCAGTTCCACATCCAAGATGGTCGGCCCAAGCAGAAGCGGCATCGCTGCAGGAACCCCAACAAGATCGACGTCAACAGCCTGACGGGGGAAGAGAGAGTGCAGATTATCAACAGGAGGAATGCCCGCAAGGTGTGTTACTTTCTATTAGGGATGGTCCGATACCGATCATCCATGAGTGACATTGGCCGATACCATGCTTACCACAGCTTTATTGCAAGGGACATAGTAGCACTTAATTTGCTCACCCTATTTCACCACTCATACTATGATGTGGCGGGACAGATCTGGCCCCGGGCCTTGAGTTAACACCTGTGAATTGTAGGATACCATATTTTCTGGACCACAAGGCGCACTGCTGATGAATGGTCTATTTTCAATCTTTTTTCATATTAAAGTTAAAGTTAAAGGCGATGACAGGGCGCAATAAAGGAGTCATTTTTTTATTTTTTTTAAATTGATAACACTTCCTCATGGTCCAAATAACATGTAATGGTGGTTCTTTAATCAAAATGTTGTGTAGATTATGTTATACACATCATCTTCAAGCCGCTTTCTGACAGTGGCTTCCGGATGCACCATTTTGTGGACTCCCCGTCATTTTTGTTGTAGCGTCCAAGGATGGGAGTGGAAGAAGTGTCAAAAGATGGAGCTAACTGTTTTAATGACATTCAGACTTTACTTAAATCAATAACAGTGCAGCATCCGCCAGAAATATGTCCCATGAAAAACCGTCTGACCGGATCTCTGTAATAACTAAAATTCCTTGGGTGAATAATGTAATCTCACTACACCGGTATATTTTAGCGCTTTCATGGCAGATATAAGTAACAACTTTATATTACTTTATGTTAGAAATGGCAATAGCGGAGGATGAATGTCCGTCCCATAGCAAGAAGATATAGAGAAAGAAGAAGCTTATCGACTATGGTGTCTACGAAGGCGGACTCGCGCAATTTTTCAGGACTTATGCACATCCCAAATACAGATTAGCAGGTACCAGAAGTTAAGAAAAGTTGCTTTTGCATTATATTGCAAACAAAACGCCAGATATTTCTTACCTTATTATCAAAGTCGTACTAAAACATTTTGATATATTTTTGAGCACCGTGTGTAATGTTCTATATTTTCAATGGAACATATAAAATGTTGGTGTTGTTTACTATAGTCATATTGCAGTCTACACATATCTCTTGTGTGTGACTGCCATTATATTGCAGTCTACACGTATCTCTTATGTTTGACTGCCATCTAATGGTCACACTTCTCATTTCACCATGTATCAAATAAAATAGCTTTGAGGTCGGTAAACAAAACAGGAATGTTCCGTACAATAGACGCACCTTAGAGCTTTGAGGAAAAAAAAGATTTTAAGTGCGCCTTATAGTCCGGAAAATATGGTAATTGCTAGAATACATTGTGGTTGTCAACGAGTGTGTATTTCTATGTATTGTCACATTGATGTTATGGCAAGCCAAGGGTGTCTCAGTGGTTACATTCAATTGTAATATTCATGCACCTGAGATAGGCTCCAGCACCCCCCGAGACCCTGAAAGGGACACGCGGTAGAAAATGGATGCATGTTTTTCAGATGTAATAATGTTCATGTACTGCAAATCAGGTTGTACACTATGAGGTATGTGTCACAAGGTGTTTGTGACAAACTCCAAGATGCAGAGATGGCAGGCTTTGTCCAGGAAAACATGATTTAATGTTCAAAAATTAAGGCAAAACACAAACTTGGAACTCGGAGACAGGATACCATGAACACAGGAACTAGAAGACAGCTAACAGCTATCCGGATTCAGCATACAGCTTACAGCTACAATGACAATGACATCGCCAATGACAAGTCGTATAGACAATACACCAGCACCTGACTGGAGGACAAAGCAGGTTTCGATAGCATCCGGCTGATTGACACCAGGTGTGGCCAGGTGCCAATCAGCCGCATATGAGGGAAAACAGCGGTCAGGGAGAAAAGCAGAAAATAACCAAAATTAAAGCGCTGACAGGAAACAAAGACAAACAAAGGAAAAACTAAAACATAACCAAACTGTCAGGGATAAGCCTGACAGTATGTTTTTTTTCCCGTGAAACTCCTTCCTTCATACCGCTTGTATTTTTTGTTTTTACCAAAAGGTGGGCGGAGCTTTTGCGCCACCGCTCAAGGATCTGTGCCGCTTCCTTCAGGAGAACCCGGAGTACGGAGTCCCGCCCGAGTGGGCTGATGTTGTCAAGCAGTCGGTGAGTCTTGGATGTTATGAGGATGTTTAGCTGGCGATGCACTTTAAAGAACACAACATCAGCACAAACATGCACACCTGAACACACAATATATATTGCACTTAGGTATGAGTACCAAATTCTTTACTTTTTTTTGCCACCGACCGAATCCTGCCGTTACTTCCAGGCACTGATTCACGTAAAAAACGGTGGTGTCATGTTACGGTACGTGGGTTGCGTGTGACGTCAAGCCCGGTTGCCGACTAACAGCCAGCTCTAACGCACTTCAGCACTTGTCGATCACTCCAGCAGCACTGAGAGCGGACTCAGCCAAACTACTTTTAAGTAGTTTGAAATTCCAAAGCCAACACAGCAATTTTCAAAAGTAAACCAACATAGTTGTATTTGTTTCTCTTACAATAAAACGATGGCTGCACCATGCTAATTTCCATCCCTAGTCCTTGTATGGCACAATTAGCATTTATAATTAAAATGACAAAATAATATTTAAATTGCGTAATAAAAACAATTTCAAATACAAGTGCAATAGAAACAGAAAGTGCAGGTTACAAATCAGTGTGCAATGTTGTCAAGTTACAGTATTTTAACAGTGCGATAAAAATTAAACAGTCTTTTATCAAAATCTGTGTAACATAGCATAAAGTGTGGTAGCCATCAGACGATACCCACTAGGGTATCATCTGATTGCCAAATACCAATCTGGTACTGTTAATGTGAGCAGGACTGGTGGTCTAAAAGCCAGTCTTTGACTGCCCGTAAGTAAAGTAAGGCTCAACTTTTCCAAAATTGCACTAGCTTGATGCTAACATACATTGGCTTTGCTACTGACATGCTGCTGATTAGCATTAGCGAATATACATGGCGATTTAAACACCTCCAAATTTGTTAATGAAAACTACAACTAAGGCGCACGCTACAATCAAACAGCTGGTGCGTAGTAAGTGCAATACCTACTGTATTAATACTTTTTAGGGTGCAACGGGGGAAAAAAAAAACACCTATACACTACTGCCATCTACTTGCGACTACAATTGCAACCTGCAAATAAGCCTCAGAAATGTAATGATAAACAACTGGATAGCAATTAAATTCAAGAAAATAAGTATTTGAACACCCTGCTATTTTGCAAGTTCTCCCACTTAGAAATCATGGAGGGGTCTGAAATGTTCACGGTACGTGCATGTCCACAGAATGAGAGATAACCTAAATAGAAAAATCCAGAAAACACAATCAATGATTTTTTAACAATTTATTCGTCTGATACAGCTGAAAATAAGTATTTGAACACCTGTCCATCAGCTAGAATTCTGACCCTCAAAGACCTGTTAGTCCGCCTTTAAAAGTCCTCCTCCACTCCACTGTATTATCCTGAATCAGATGCACTTGTGTGAGGTAATCTATGGCCCCCGGGATGATATTTGATTAGTATTAGAACCGGCCCGCAGGCCACAGCCGGCTGCTGCTGTTTTGCACGCACCAATACTCCCATCAGTCTTGGCGCTAGGAATTTTCAAAATGGGGTCCCACGGTAAATGTTTGGGGTCCTACTTTTTGCAAGCGTTTTGAAAACAAATGATAAATGTATGTTTTGTCCTGTTATATCTCACATTCCATATCATGTTTTGGAAAAGGGTTGTTATACACGTTAATTCATTCAAAAAAATAATATAAAAGAAAACAATTTTTACTGCATATGTAAATGTATTCAGTTATAAACATTCATTCCCTTTCTGAATTCCTTCATGGATCCGAACTTTACCGCTGCTGGTATTTTTTTCTATATTTTTATTGTAGTATTTTCAGTATGTGTTTGTTCTCTTAAGACAGGGGTGTCCAAAGTGCGGCCCGAGGGCCATTTGAGGCCTGCAGGTCAAGGCACATTTTAAAAATACAATTGAAAAAATAAAACACATAAAAAGTGGTATAAAAGCGCAAACAGGTGAAATGTAACAAGAAAATGTTGCAATGCTTTAATAACACAAAGCTGCCATGCAGGCTGTTTCTTTCTTTAAAAAAATAATAATGAATCAAAATCAATGTCATTTGGAATTATTGACCTATTCAAGGCTTCAATTATGTCCCATTAAATAAATCCACTTTGAGATATTTTTTGGGGAAAATGTTGCATATTTTGTGTTCTGCCATATAAAAAACTGAGCTGTTTTTTTAAAGAAGGGCCTAAAACAAACAAACATAAAACATAAACTACAATAAAACTTAAAATTGACAGATATATCTGAAGTTGATCTCGAGATTATTGTGCTAAAAGTAAACAGTAAAAAAAAAAGTATAATTATTTTTTTTACACTTTAATGAGTAGGACACTTTTGGATCCCCAAGTATTTTAGTATGATTTGTTTTTAAGTGCCATAGCTCAAAAAATAATAATAAATCAAAATCCAAAAATAAGCCTCCAATTATTATGTAATCTCAAATATTCCACCTAAAAAAGTTATTCGGTGAAAATATTTAATTTTTTGTGTTTTTTCCATTTTTCTTCTTAATGTTGATCTAAAGATTTAAAACTTGAATAATAATGAAAATAATAATACTGAATAATGACACAATTTTAATATTGTTTTTGACCAAAACCTTTTGGGGTCCCCGGGATCATAACTGAGTGGAGGCCTAAGTATATTTATTATACATATATTGTATTGGTTTTTAAAATAAAAAATATGAAAATGGCCCACGCTTGCTTTGATTTTTCAGTGTGCGGCCCTCAGTGGAAAACGTTTGGACACCCCTGTGACTTAAGACAAAACAATCTGAAGTTGTCTTCATTTTATAGTTTTAATGCCATGATTTTAATGGTGTTTACTAGGAATGTAACGCTACACAAAAATTTCGATTTGGTACGGACCTCGGTTTAGAGGTCACGGTTTGGTTCATTTTCGTTACAGTAAGAAAACAACAAAATGTAAATTTTTTGGTTATTTATTTACCAAATTTGTAAACAATGGCTTTATCTTTTTAACATTGGGAACGTTATAATAATTCTGCCCACGTTAATTCACATTAAACTGCTTTAAGTTGTTGCTTTGATGAAATAAAATGACAAAACCTTTCTTCTGCATATAAAAAGTGTGACATTAAATAGTTTCAAGTCAATTCATCATGCTTAATTTATTACAGCATTTGTGAAGCCTGTAGTTGACTTTTATTATGTAAATGTTATATTTTTATCAACATGTGATAGCAGGGACCCTGCTATTCAAAACTAGGCTGCTACATTACTAATGATTAATGTTACTATAGCTGAAAAAATAGTACAACAGCAATAGGAGAGACTATTCATCCCTGAACACCATGGAGTTCAATGAAATAACAGACAGACAGGGCTTTGCTGCCCCTAACACACACACACACACACACACACACAGCAAAATGAGCTAACGTTACGCTAAAAGCTATTTAGCCTTCACCTAAAGCCAGGAGTGCAAGTGAGCTGAGCTGCAGTTTAAGTTTCTAGAAGGTCAAAGGGCTCAAAGTGATGTTTAGAGAGTAGTTGACTTGGAAGTGTTTATTATCATTTGGGGAGAGTCCGTTGCTCCCCTGCTAAAGACCTATCTGCTCGACGCTGAAGCAGTGTCTCCATTCGCTCTGAGTACGCACTGCTGATTGGCTTTGTATGTAACCAATCAGATGGTTGTGTGGGTGGTACAAATGCTTGCTGCTGAGACAGAGGCAGAAAGCAAAACCCCCGTACTGAAACGGTTTAATACAAATACACGTACCGTTACACCCCTAGTGTGCACAGATTTTGCTTTATGCGGCCCCTGAGCTAAAATGAGTTTGACACCCCTGCAGTTGAGTAAAGCTATTTGAGGACTATATCCACCTGGCCTCTTTCAGGGTTACCTCCCAGAGGGCATGTTCGACAGGATCCTGACCGGTCCCATCGTTCCTGAGGAGGTGAGTCGTCGAGGACGGCGGCCGAAGAACCCTCTCATCAGGGCGGCGACGACCACCAGCCCGTCGTCTTCCTCACTGGGCCTCAACCCCCTGCTGGCCAACGGGCTGCTGGCGGGCATGGACCTGGGCAGCCTGCAGGCCTTCCAGCAGAACTTCCAGAGCCTGCAGTCCCTGCAGCTCACGGCGGGCCTCATGGGCCTGCCGTCGGACGCCGGCAACATGGCTGCCAGCAACTTGGCCGCCATGTTCCCCATGATGCTCTCCGGCATGGCGGGAATGCCCAACCTGCTGGGCGTCAGCCCCTTGCCCGGGAAGACCGGCCAGGAGGACAAGAAGGAGAAGGGGGGCGGCAACGGCGGCGACGCGGCCGGCAAGTCGTCGGCCCACGCCAAAGGAGAATGGACAGAAGCCCCCTGCGCCTCCTCCGCCGGCGGCGCCCAAAGTGCCTCGGCAGCCTCCAGCCCCCCCGCCGCCCCGCTCAACCCCTTGTTACTCTCCAGTATGCTCTACCCAGGGATGCTTCTCACTCCAGGCCTTAACCTTCCCGCCGACCCCGCCCCGCTCCATGCTACGCCCCCAACCGTAGCCCCCCCGTCGTCCTCCGTAGCGGCGGCGAAGGAGGAAACTTTGGAAGACGACGACGACAATGAGGACGAGGACGAGGAGTCGGGGGAGCAGAAAGACAACAGCGGTTCAGGAAAAGCCGAGTCGTCCTCATCGGAGTCCGGGAGCTCCTCCTCTTCCTCGGACGACTCCAGCGACGAGGACTAAACTAGACTCCAAATCTATTTATGTACCGCCCCCTCCGAGAAATGTATTCATATATTCACATATGTACGGAGGCTTTTGTTTGCCAGCACCTAGCGTTTTCTTTACTTGTAAATAACTAACCAAATTGTTGTGTAATAAAAGATGAGAAAAAAAAAAAAATTCCAGAAGAAAAAAAACTGAAAAAATCCACAGAAATGCTATTTCGGTGTTTGTTGACAAGGTACCGTCTTGTTCGGGGACACTCTGCATGTCACAGCCGCCGTGAAAAAGGCATTATTGTAATTATTACGTCAAGATTTAATTTTATTGTTATTCTGGTGGTGGGGGGTTTGGGGGGGATCGACACGCGAGGCGAGCTGTTTATATATTTGATGGTTGGGGGGCGGGGCTATGATTAGTGTGGGCTCTGCAGAAGGTGCGTCGGACGTGAGCAATAACTCGGGCAGCTAACGAATGTCACTCAAGCTGTAGATTCCGTTCATGCTTGTCGGCTGGCGCGACCTCACCCGATACAATTTTTTTTTTTTTTTGTTATCCATCCGACGATTTTTAGCTTCCGAAAAAATGACTCAAAAAAATACAAATAAAAAATCTTGCCATTTCCAGAATACGATCTTCCACTTCTCTGCTCCTTATCACGCAAGTTGGAATGTCCGATATTTATTTCAGGTCGTCGTGTGTGACGCCAGCGCTAAATATTTCCACTTTTTTGCTTTGGAACGCAGCACCGAACTAGCTTGAGTGATCTTACGCTAGCGTGTACGTTTTTGTTTTCTCGTTTGTTTGTTTTTTTGAACTTCCGAGACGTAGAAGTGCCCTTATCTTTTTTTGACACTGCAAAAACGCAAACACTGGAAGTCAATCAAACCGAAGTACCTTTTTTTTTTTTTTTTTTTCCTCTATGTTTTTCCAGACACTGCTGGACTGTTAGTTCATCACCCCGCTAGGTGTCGCTGTAGCCTCGCTCTCCCACGGTCAGTGAACGCACCGAGACTGAACCCCTGCATGGCTAACATGGAAGGTATTTTTCTATTTTCTTTCCGATCCTTCTTTTAATGGTTTTTTTTTCTCCGCTTTGGTTTTGGCGACAAGTCCAGCGCTCTCACTACTGCTGTACAGGAAGTTTGTCATCACTGAGGCAGAACCAGCATCAGTGCTTTTTGTTTTTGTATTTTGTTTTCAAGCTTGACGATATCCTCGATGTCACCACCACGGTCAGTCTTTGTCCTGTAATTTTTTTCATTCTTGAGTAATATTTGCAAAAGTTGTGCTCTGTGTAGTCGAAACTAATTTTCTGTCGTGGGGAAAGCAAAAAGACGGGGCTGAAAGGGAGGGAGGGAAAGTGTCAGTCTTAAGAGACGAAGAAAAAAAAAAAAGACATTTGTAATTTATTGGATTACTTTCTATGAAGTTCTATAGAGGAAACTGAGGTTTAATTATTTTTATTAAACATATTCTTCTGACTATTCATCACGTCTCTCTTTGTCTCTCGCTCATAGTCACACAATAGTCGGCATTTTTATTTTCCAAAACCCAAGTCGGCACGTTGTGTAAATCATGAATAAAAACAGAAAACTTATATTCAATTGAATAGAAAGCAAAGACAAGATATTTAATGTTCCAACTGAGGTTTGTTTTAAATTTTTTTGCAAATACTCATCAACTTAAAATTTAATGGCAGCAACACATTGCACAAAAGTTGGCACAGGGACATTTTTACCACTGTGTTACATGGCCTTTCCTTTTAACAACACTCAGTAAACGTTTGGGACCAATTTCTGAAGCTTTTCAGGTGGAATTCTTTCCCATTCTTGCTTGATGTACAGCTTGAGTTGTTCAACAGTCTGGGGTCTCCGTTGTGGTATTTTATACTTCATGATGCACCACACATTTTCAATGGGAGACAGGTCTGCACTACAGACAGGCCAGTCTAGTACCCGCACTCTTTTACTATGAAGCCACGCTGTTGTAGCACGTGGCTTGGCATTGTCTTGCTGAAATAAGCAGGGGCGTCCATGATAACGTTGCTTAGATGGCAACATATGTTGCTCCAAAACCTGTATGTATCTTTCAGTATCAATGGTGCCTTCACAGATGTGTAAGTTACCCACTAATACACCCCCATACCATCACAGATGCTGCCTTTTGAACTTTGCGCCTATAACAATCCGGATGGTTAATTTCCTCTGGTCCAGAGGACACAACGTCAACAGTTTCCAAAAACATTTTGAAATGTGGGCTCGTCAGACCACAGAACACTTTTTCACTCTTCATCAGTCCATCTCTGATGAGCTCGGGTCCAGCGAAGCCAGCAGCAATTCTGGGTGTTGTTGATAAATGGCTTTGGGTTTGCATAGTAGAGATTTAACTAGCACTTACAGATGTAGTGACAAACTGTAGTTACCGACAGTGGCTTTCTGAAGTGTTCCTGAGCCCATGTGGTGATATCCTTTACACACTGATGTCGCTTTTTGATGCAGTGATCTCTCCAGATTCTCTGAACCTTTTGATAATATTACGGACCGTAGATGGTGAAATCCATAAATTCCTTGCAATAGCGCGTTGACAAATGTTCTTAAACTGTTCGACAATTTGCTCACACATTTGTTCACAAAGTGGTGACCCTCGTCCCATCCTTGTTTGTGAATGACTGAGCATTTCATGGAAGCTGCTTTTATACCCAATCATGCCACCCACCTGTTCCCAATTAGCCTGTTCACCTGTGGGAATGTTCCAAATAAGTGTTTGATGAGCATTCCCCAACATTCTCAGTCTTTTTTTTGCCACTTTTGCCATCTTTTTTCAAACATGTTGCAGGCATCAAACTTCAATTGAGGTAATATTTGCAAAAAAACAACAAAATGTACTAGTTTGAACATTAAATATCTTGTCCTTGTAGTCTATTCAATTAAATATAAGTTGAAAAGGATTTGCAAATCATTGTATTCTGTTTTTATTTATGATTTACACAACGTGCCAACTTCACTGGTTTTGGGTTTTGATAACATTTATTTATTTTTTTGTAATAAGTCAAGAAAGTAAATGTCTGAATAAAATGTATAGTATTCTTCTTTGAACACGGAAAAGATTGTTTCAGGAGATACAATAGAAAACTCCCTTAACCATTGAGGAGAAACTTAATATTTGTCTGCCATCTTTTTGCTGGGCTTTAACAAGATCATCACTGATCTTGTATAAAATTAATAGTTTTACTGCTTGTATTTTGTTGGAATAATCCCTAATGTCACTCCTGCTCCAACATACAATCCTCGTTTTATTTGAAATAAGTAGTTTTCTTGCTTGCGTGGTAGACAATAATCCCAGTTTTTAAGCAAAAAAATAATTCCCTTGCTATGACATGAAATAATCTGTTACTCAAAATCAATAGCTTCCTTGCTATAATGTTAAAATGATGTAGAATGATAGTCAAAGTCAGTAGGTTTCTTACTCAAATGTATCAAAAAATCCCTGATCTCTTGTCAAAATCAGTTTTTTTGTTTTGCTGTCATATAAAATCTACATGTTTGTACAAAATCAATAGATTTCTTGCTCAAATTTAACAATCCTTGATCTTGATCAAAATTTGTAATTTTCTTGCCCTGGGATGAAATCTATATTCTTGTTCAAAAACAGTTTTTTATCTACATGAAAAAAAAAATAGTGCCTGACCTCTTGTTTTCTTGTTGTGCGATGAAATATGTTATTGTCAAAAATCTGTAGTTTTCTTGCTTAAGTGTAAAAAAAAAAAATGGTCTCTGATCTTGGTCAAAATCAGTAGTTTTCTTGCTCTAATGTGAAATAATCTACAGTGTTGGTCAGTGTCAGTCGTTGTCTTGCTCAGATGTGACATTAAATAATTGTTGTTCTTGTTCAAAATCCATAGTTTTCTTGCTGTAATGTAAAAAAACTAATCCCTGAATTTTGTCCAGATCAGGCATTTTCTTGCTGAAGCATGAAATAACCTATGTTCATGATTAAAATCAGTAGTTTTCTTGCTCAAAATCAGTTGCTTTCTTGCAGTGACATGAAATAGGTCATCAATTTATCAGTTTTTTTGTAAAAATGTAGCCATTTTTTAACCAAATCATTCCAGATTTGGTTTAAAATCAGTGTTGTTACTCAAATGTAAAACAAATCTTAGTTTTTGTTCAAAATCAGTAGTTTTCTTGCTCAAATTGAACAAAAAAATCTGATCTCAAACAAATCAGTGTTTTACTTGTTGAATAGTATTTGTGCTTGTTATAATAAAATCAGTAGTTTTCTTCCTAGAAGGTAAAAAAAATCTCTGATCTTAGATCAAAATCAGTAGTTTTGTTATTGTGACATCAATTAATCTACGTTCTTGTTCAAAATCACTAGTTGTCTTGCTCGGATGTAACAAAAGTAATCCCTGATTTGGATCAAAGTCAGTAGTTTTGCGACTGACATCAATTCATCTGGGTTTTTTTTATATAAATTTGGCCGTTTTGTAAACAAATCATCCCTGATCTGGTTTAAAATCAGTAATTTTCTTGCTCAAATAAAGGAAAAAAATCCCTGATCGCGATCCAAATCAGTAGATTTCTTGCAGTGACATGAAAATATTCTACGTTCTTCTTCAAAATCAGTAGTTTTCTTGCACAAAGGTAAAACAAATCTTAATTATTGTTCAAAATCAGTAGTTTTCTTGCTCAAATTGAACAAAAAAATCTGATCTCAAACAAATCAGTGTTTTACTTGTTAAATAATCTTTGTGTTTGTTATAATAAAATCAGTAATTTTCTTTCTAGAATGTAAAAAAATCTCTGATCTCGATCAAAATGAGTAGTTTTGTTATTGTGACATCAATTAATCTACGTTCTTGTTCAAAATCACTAGTTGTCTTGCTTGGATGTAACAAAAGTAATCCCTGATTTGGATCAAAGTCAGTAGTTTTGCGACTGTGACATCAATTCATCAGTTTTTATTTTTTTGTAAAAATTTGGCCGTTTTGTAAACAAATCATCCCTGATCTGGTTTAAAATAAGTAGTTTTCTTGCTCAAATGTAGGAAAAATATCCCTGATCGTGATCAAAATCAGTAGATTTCTTGCAGTGACATGAAAATATTCTACGTTCTTCTTCAAAATCAGTAGTTTTCTTGCTCAAATGTAAAAAAAAAATGTTTAATTATTGTTCAAAATCAGTAGTTTTCTTGCTCAAATTGAAAAAAAAAATCTGATCTCAAACAAATCAGTGTTTTGTTAAATAATCTTTGTGCTTGTTATAATAAAATCTGTAATTTTCTTTCTAGAATGTAAAAAAATCTCTGATCTCCATCAAAATCAGTAGTTTTGTTATTGTGACATCAATTAATCTATTTTCTTGTTCAAAATCACTAGTTGTCTTGCTCGGATGTAACAAAAGTAATCCCTGATGTGGATCAAAGTCAGTAGTTTTGTGACTGTGACATCAATTAATCTACCTTCTTGTTCAAAATCACTAGTTGTCTTGCTTGGATGTAACAAAAGTAATCCCTGATTTGGATCAAAGTCAGTAGTTTTGCGACTGTGACATCAATTCATCTGGTTTTTTTTGTGAAAATGTCGCCGTTTTATAAACAAATCATCCATGATCTGGTTTAAAATCAGTAGTTTTCTTGCTCAAATGTACAAAATAATCGGTGATCATGAAAATCAGTAGTGTTCTTGTCACCAACAACAAAAACGTTGTGACAACAAATGGTTTAAATGTAACCTTTGACCTTAGCGTGCCGTCATTGTTTTGTCAAATAATGACTCAGCAAACGATGAAAAGAATCGTTGCCGTGGTTACCGTCCACACCTGCGTGGTGTCACACGACGCCGTAGTTGCCCGGCAGGTGAGCGACAACAGGCGGCCAGGTAGTGGGCGGAGGTTGCCATGGCGACACACAACACGCTGAGATTGCTCGGTTGCGATTTTTAGTCACATGACACACCGGCGTGTCCTCGGGGTTTGGCACTAGTCAGACCAAGGTCATGGGCTGCCACGCCAGCAGGGCCGCCACGGAGGCCGCGGATCCTTCCCAAAAACCGGAGGACAGACCGAAGACGGCGGCGTCCACCCGAGAGACGTGTCCCGAGGACGCCAAGGGCGCACCAGATAAGGAGGAGGAGGAACCAGGAGAAGGTTCTACAGGCGGGTGACATCACTTCCTGCTAAAGTAAGTCAAAAATAACATTATTTATTATTATTTGTGGATATTCTTATTTTATTGTTTGACTTCCAGGTTGACAAGACCAGCAAACACCACACTTTTCTTCTTAATAAACTATTTTGGCCATGAGTTGTTTGTATTTCTCTAATATAGTCAAAGTCCAGCTTTCAAAAATAGAAGTATAGGACTTCAAAATGTCACCTTTAGAAATGATTTTATGAGAATACATTGTAAGCCTACAAGAAAAATACTGCTAATTGTCCCAAAAAGGAGGGAAAACAACATTACATCATAATATTACAAGAAAAAAATGCATTTCTGTTTTATAACTTGAATTTATTTATTTTTAAATTATTTTTTCAACATAATCAAAGTGTATTCTATAAAAAATAGTCACATTACATCAAGAAAATGCGGGCAATTTCAACGGAATAATTACACCGTATTAAAGTTCTGTAAAAGTATAAATGTACTAATACAACATAACAAAAATATAATAAAAAATATATTACAATTATTAACATTACAGATGGAAATCTATTCATATTCATATTGCAAAAAAAGGTCAAAGGTAAAAAATAAATAAAAATCATAATATTTACAGGAATATGTCATTCTTTTAGGCTGACTTGTAATAGTTAACTCTGGCATGTGGACAAAAATATTCAATATGTCTGAAACAAATAATTAAAAAATGATAATTAAGTGGTGTGAAATTGCGAGAGAAAAATATGCCATTTCAACAATTAAAATGTATTATTGTATGGGGTAAACAATCAATCAATCAATCAATCAATCAATGTTTACTTATATAGCCCTAAATCACTAGTGTCTCAAAGGGCTGCACAAACCACCACGACATCCTCGGTAGGCCCACATAAGGGCAAGGAAAACTCACACCCAGTGGGACGTCGGTGACAATGATGACTATGAGAACCTTGGAGAGGAGGAAAGCAATGGATGTCGAGCGGGTCTAACATGAGACTGTGAAAGTTCAATCCATAATGGATCCAACACAGTCGCGAGAGTCCAGTCCAAAGCGGATCCAACACAGCAGCGAGAGTCCCGTTCACAGCGGAGCCAGCAGGAAACCATACCAAGCGGAGGCGGATCAGCAGCGCAGAGATGTCCCCAGCCGATACACAGGCAAGCAGTACATGGCCACCGGATCGGACCGGACCCCCTCCACAAGGGAGAGTGGGACATAGAAGAAAAATAAAAGAAACGGCAGATCAACTGGTCTAAAAAGGGAGTCTATTTAAAGGCTAGAGTATACAAATGAGTTTTAAGGTGAGACTTAAATGCTTCTACTCAGGTGGCATCTCAAACTTTTACCGGGAGGGCATTCCAGAGTACTGGAGCCCGAACGGAAAACGCTGTATAGCCCGCAGACTTTTTTTGGGCTTTGGGAATCACTAACAAGCCGGAGTCCTTTGAACGCAGATTTCTTGCCGGGACATATGGTACAATACAATCGGCAAGATAGGATGGAGCTAGACCGTGTAGTATTTTATACGTAAGTAGTAAAACCTTAAAGTCACATCTTTATGATCGTCAATTTATAGGAGAGAAAAGATGTGCTGAAAAAAATATATATATGTACATAGTGTATTTTATGAGAATAAAGTCACAATACTACGACAAAAAATGCGGCAATTTCACCAGAATAATGACACAATATTAAAGCTATGTAAAAGTACAAGTTTATCATAATACAGTATTACAAAAATATTAACGTTACGGATTAAAATGTATTCATATTGCAAGACTGGGTAAAAGTTAGAAAGTCGGAATATCATAATATTTACAGGAATATGTCATTCTTTTAGGCTGACTTGTAATAGCTAACTCTGGCACATTGACACAAATATTTATTAATATGCACTCTTCCTGACACAAATATAAAAAAAACAGATAGTTCAGTTGTAAAATTGCGAGAAGAAAATGTGGCATTTTAAGTATTAATGTATATTTTATGGGGTGAAAAAAAATCAACATGTTTATGATTAGCAATTTATATCAGAAAAAACTGTACAAAAAACAAGGAAAACACACACACACACACACACATATATATATATATATATATATATATATATATATATAGATATAGATATTAAAACAAAAAGTGTATCTTTATGACAATAAAGTCCTGATGCTTCAACAAAAAAATGTGCCTATTTCACCAGAATAATTACACAATATTAAATGTATGGAAAAGTATAAATTGATCATAAAACATCATAGAGTGTCCGCACTGAGATTTGTAGGTTGTGAGTTCAAACCCCGGCCAAGTCACACACAAAAATGATAAAAATGGGACTTATTAGTACTCAATGCTTGGCACCCAGCATCAAGGGTTGGAATTGGGGCTTAAATCACCAAAAATTAGTCCCGGGCGCGGCCACCGCTGCTGCTCACTGCTCCCGGAAGGCAGCGTACACCCTGGACAAGTCGCCACCTCATCACAGGGCCAACACAGATAGACAGACAACATTCACACTCACATTCACACACTAAGGCCCATTTAGTGTTGCCAATCAACCTATCCCCAGGTGCATGTTTTTTTGGCGGTGGGAGGAAGCCGGAGTAACCGGAGGGAACTCATGCAGTCACGGGGTGGACATGCAGACTCCACCCAGGACTATTCAAGACCTATGTTTGGTCTCCAGACACCCTCTACAACAGGGCTTGGGAACCTTTTTGGCTGAGAGAGCCAGAGAAGTCAAATATTCTAAAATGAATTTCCGTGAGAGCCATATAATATGTTTTAACACTGATGGAAAGGTTGCCCTCTAGTGGGTTCTTCGGACACACTGTTAGGAGAGCCCGGAATTCAGGGTATAACACTGTTTTATTTTCATAAATAGCAATAGGCTTCAACGATGTATTTTCCTCAGCACCTCCAACTCCAACCCCGCTAATATGGGCGACAGGTGATGAGATATCAAGGCCCACCTGGGCCATCCAATCACCTGTCGCTGTTTTCGAGGGCGGTCCTGGCACACCCCGTTCCGCGGTAGGCCTGCAGGCCACGCCACTCTCCACAACTGAATACAACTAAATGGGTGCCTTTTTAAGTAAGACCAACATTGTATAATAAGTCTCTAATTCTTTTTAATAACTGTTATTCTGAAGCTATCCAATAGTACATAAAATACTTTATTAATGTGACTTCTTGAACCGGTGTGGTCGAAAAACGGATGGATGGATTAAAAATGCATGGGCATGTTTTATATTGTGAATGTTATTTTTAACACCGTGATTACCAGCGGAATTGTTCATTACTCATCGTGTTATCAATGTCAGCTAAGATTTATCGGAGAGCCAGACAGTCATCAAAAAGAGCTGCAACTGACTGGAGAGCCATAGGTTCCATACCCCTGCTTTACAACAACCGGGTAGTGAGGATAGCTTCCTCCATATAATGTACAGTGTATTTTGTCAACAACTGTATGTGTGTAACATATTTTTTGTGCTGAGCAATCATAAACGGCTGCGAAGACGCACTGTGTGAGGCACCTGTTCTCCCGCCTCATGTTGATAGAGGGCGCTAGTGGTCCCAGGGATCATTCTTGCATTACTCGGCTGCAGAAGAAGTGACAACAAGCAGCAATAGTGAGCAGCGTGTGTTTATTTTTCCCTCTCCCCTGGACTTTTTACACGGAGGATTACATATCTAAAATAAAACTGTTTTCTAAACTGGACTTTCAATCGAAGCAGGAGGTAATACTTAAAGGAAGACCAACGCCGGAGCTAAAAGGTTTGCTTCAGACATTGCTCTACATCGAGACAGAGAGACTTTTAAAACTGAAGAAAGATAAGGAAGACTTCTATAAACAAGTTATCAATGTTTTTGTTCAAAAGGAGCGGCGCATGGACTTCATTAATAAGTAAAGGTAAGACCATAATAACGTTTTTTTTATTAAATGTGCTTTTTTGTGTGCTACAGTTTGTATGTGTAAAGAATGCTGGTATGAGCTTTTAAACATAACCCGTTAACTGTTGCCAATCAAATGGTGAATGAGGTACTCTTCAGGGTTCATATGTTTGTAAATCTGACTGTGATGAAGTCAGTGCCTCACCAGCCATGAACCTCACCGCACGGCACTGTAAGATTTAGACTTAGACTTAGACTAACTTTAATGATCCACGAGGGAAAATGTTCCACACAGTTGCTCAGTTACAATGATGGAAAGTGTAAGGATGGAAAGGACAATGCAGGTATAAATAGACTAAATATAGCAATATAGAATATAACATATACACGTAACATTTACATAATATCTGTACAGTATATTTTATGTATATAAATGGGGCATTTTTTGTCTGTATCACATTTTTGTTGCCACACCGGTGGCGGTAAAATAACTTTTAATATATTTACCGATGTTTTATTTTATATATATTATATAGGCTTCACGGAGGTAGAGGGGTTAGTGCGTCTGCCTCACAATACGAAGGTCCTGCAGTCCTGGGTTCAATCCCAGGCTCGGGATCTTTCTGTGTTGAGTCTGCATGTTCTCCCCGTGACTGCGTGGGTTCCCTCCGGGTACTCCGGCTTCCTCCCACTTCCAAAAATATGCACCTGGGGATAGGTTGTTTGGCAACACTAAATTGGCCCTAGTGTGTGAATGTGAGTGTGAATGTGGTCTGTCTATCTGTGTTGGCCCTGCGATGAGGTGGCGACTTGTCCAGGGTGTACCCCGCCTTCCGCCCGATTGTAGATGAGATAGGCGCCAGCGCCCCCCGCGACTGATATATTATATTATGTCTATATCATATATACAATATATAACAATTACCATGTACAATATTACAGTATATGTGACAGCTGCAGAATAAAATAGAGTAATTCCAGCAGAAAGTATAAAATAGACATAAGATGTTCCTTTTTCTGTGTGTTTAAATGGATGTGTTGATATTTCTGGCTGCAAAACAAGTTTACCTTGGTGTTACTAAGAAAGTAACCTAACCTAACTGTAATGACTCCAGTCTGCCACTAGAGAGCGACGTGTTAAAGACAAAAATTCAGCTGCAGTACATTTCTTTTGCCACCAGAAGGGAGAAGCGGCCCGCAAGACGTTTCATAACAAAGTGGACGCGCTTGAAACAGAATAGGTCGAATAATGAAAATGTAGTTAAATAAGAACACTTTGTGTGCACATGTGTGTGTGTGTGTGGGTTTGTGTGTGTGTTGTTTTAATTACCTTCTCAGCTCATTAATATGGAGCAAACGTGACAAATCACTTCCTGTTTTGTCCCGCCTTTCCTTCCGTCCATAATTACGTCACCTGTCATTTTCATGTCTCCACCAATCAGCTGATTCCTTCTCAACCCTCATTAGTGAGGCTCGTATAATATTGTTGTTTTTGTTCATGTTTGTGCGGCACAACAAACAGCAAAGTGTTTTTTCTCTAACACCTTTACTCAACTGCCACATTTTTCACATGTCATACTTTTTTCAAATCTTTTCATGTCATATTTTATTGTTGCGTTGTTGATGTTTTGGGTCCTTGCTGTGGTTAGATATCCCAGTGTCCATGAAGTACCACGAATCATGTTTGAGAGGTATTGGATTTTAAAATAATATATATTTTTTCAAAAGTGTGATTTCTTCCTTTTTTAACATTCCTACATATTTTTTTAATAATTGTATTTCCTACATTTTATAGAATAATTTTTATTTAAATTTTCAGTATTTTCCTATATTTATTATGTATATATATATATATATATATATATATATATATATATATATATATATATATATGAGAATATATAGATGTATAAAATATATAATATACAAAAAGAAAACATGAGAAAAGTACAATAATATATATATATATATATATATATTAGGGGTGTGTGAAAAAATCGATTCGAATATGAATCGAATCGTTTACGTTGTGCGATTCAGTATCGATTCTCACTTTTAAAAAATCAATTTATTTTTTTATTTTTTTTGTTATCAATCCAACAAAACAATACACAGCAATACCATAACAATGCAATCCAATTCCAAAACCAAACCTGACCCAGCAACACTCAGAACTGCAATAAACAGAGCAATTGAGAGAAGACACAAACATGACACAGAACAAACCAAAAGTAGTGAAACAAAAATGAATATTATCAACAACAGTATCAATATTAATTTTAATTTCAGCATAGCAGTGATTAAAAATCCCTCATTGACATTATCATTAGACATTTATAAAAATAATAAAAATGAACAATAGTGTCACAGTGGCTTACACTTGCATCGCATCTCATAAGCTTGACAACACACTGTGTCCAATGTTTTCATAAAGATAAAATAAGTCGTATTTTTGGTTCGTTTAATAGTTAAAACAAACTTACATTATTGCAATCAGTTGATAAAACATTGTCCTTTACAATTATAAAAGCTTTTTTTTTTTTTAAATCTACTACTCTGCTAGCATGTCAGCAGACTAGGCTAAATCCTGCTGAAATCCTGTGTATTGAATGAATACAGAATTGTTTTGAATCGAAAAAAATATATATTATCGAATCATGACCCCAAGAATCGATATTGAATCAAATCGTGGGACACCCAAAGATTCACAGCCCTAATATATATATATATACATATATATATATATATATATATATATATACTAGGGGTGGGCAAGTTAGTGCGTTAATTACGAGTTAACTCATCAATATATTAACGCAGACAATTATTTTATCGCGTATTCACGTATGTTGTTTAGATGCTTTTATTTTGTTAACGCCTTTTCTTATAAAGATGGCGGCGCCCGGACAGGCTTCTGCGTTGGTAAAGATGGAACATTTGGCAAAAATACCGGACAATTCTGCAAATTTCATGGCTGGCTTACAGCGTGGTCACTCTGGGATCACTTACGACCGCCAGACAATTCTGAATGTGGATAGATCGGGCCGTTTTGGACTGAATGACGCATGCTTGCTAGACCGGCTAGCTAGCATGGGAATACTTTGCCGGCTACATCCAGCGGCCTGTGAAGCAGCGGAGTATATGTGTTGTCTGTCTATTTATGAATCATGCAGACGAGGAGTGTTGGCTGAGTTTTTAACGTTTGCTTTCAGAGCGTGCATATCACAACATACAAGATGCCGTCATGGCGACACACAACCTATACCGGGCTACCGCGCATGCTCGTCACTCCTGTTGCATGCTGGGTAGGGTAGTTCTTTTATTCCTCCCTCATAACATCACAATATAGTACCATGTATATGATGCGTTCAGTTTATCAAAGCACCAAGCAAACAATCGGAAAATTCCCATCATATCAATTCCTAGATATGGTCATAATTATTTTAAGTGCACTACGCAGAATAAACACAACATTATTAATATTGCTACTGCGGATAATTTAATCAAAAATTCCCTAAAACAGCCCACTACCTGTAATATAGGTTTTTTAAACATAAGATCCCTGATAAAAATGTTTTTCCTGCTGTTACCTCAGAAATTGCCTGTTCGGATGTTATGATTGTGGCTCAGAGATTTGTATGTAGATTATATTTATTTTCCATAACAAACAGGATAACTTAAATACTCTGGCAGTGGCAATAAGCTTAAATGTTTGTATTTACATTTTTTGAGTTGATTTTCATAAAATATGCTATTTAACTGCTACTGTTTAACAAGGACTGATTTAAATTGTGTTTGCACAACAAATGTTTTGGCGCTTTTGTTCATGTGGGAGAATATTCCAATAAAGGTGCACTACACACTACTTTTGAATTCATTATTGGGCTTTGCGTATACAATGCAGTTAATCGCGATTAATCAGAGAAAAAGTGCGATTAACTTCGATTAAAATTTTTAATCGTTGCCCAGCCCTAATATATATATATATATATGTATATGTGTATACATATATATATATGTAGGTGTGGGAAAAAATCACAAGACTGCTTCATCTCTACAGAACTGTTTCATGAGGGGTTCCCTCAATCATCAGGAGATCATCCTGATGATACACACACATATACATATATACACATGATCTCCTGATGATTGAGGGAACCCCTCATGAAACAGTTCTGTAGAGATGAAGCAGTCTTGTGATTTTTTCCCACACCTACATATTGCGCTCTACCACGGTATCGAGCACTATTCTCTGGATAATCCAATCAAGACATATATATATATATATATATATATATATATATATATATATATATATATATATATATATATATATATATATATATATATATATATATATATATATATGTATATATATATGTACTGTATATATATATACAGTGGGGCAAAAAAGTATTTAGTCAGCCACCGATTGTGCAAGTTCTCCCACTTAAAATGATGACAGAGGTCTGTAATTTTCATCATAGGTACACTTCAACTGTGAGAGACAGAATGTGAAAAAAAATCCAGGAATTAACATTGTAGGAATTTTAAAGAATTTATTTGTAAATTATGGTGGAAATAAGTATTTGGTCAACCATTCAAAGCTCTCACTGATGGAAGGAGGTTTTGGCTCAAAATCTCACGATACATGGCCCCATTCATTCTTTCCTCAACACGGATCAATTGTCCTGTCCCCTTAGCAGGAAAACCGCCCCAAAGCATGATGTTTCCACCCCCATGCTTCACAGTAGTTATGCTGTTCTTGGGATGCAACTCATTATTCTTCTTCCTCCAAACACGATGAGTTGAGTTTATACCAAAATGGATACATGGATGATACAGCAGAGGATTGGGAGAATGTCATGTGGTCAGATGAAACCAAAATAGAACTTTTTGGAGGAAGAAGAATACTGAGTTGCATCCCAAGAAAACCATATACATACATACACATACACACATACACACATATACATATATACACATTTACATACATACACATATACATACACACATATACATACATATACATACATACACATATACATATATACACATATGCATATATACACATATATACACATATACATACATACACATACACACACATATACATATATACACATTTACATACATATATACACATATACATACATACACATACACACACATATACATATATACACATTTACATACATATATACACATATACATACATACACATACACACACATATACATATATACACATTTACATACATACACATATACATACACACATATACATACATATACATATATACACATATACATACATACACATACACACACATATACATATATACACATATACATACATACATACACATATACATATATACACATATACATACATACACATACACACACATATACATACACATACATACATACACATATACATATATACACATATACATACATACACATACACACACATATACATATATACACACACATATACATACACATACATACACATATACATATATACACATATACATACATACACTTATACATACACATAAGCCATTGCCATTCAATACTATTGAAATTTGAAGAAAAACCCTGGCCTTTCATAACAGAATATGAAAATGTGAAGATAGAATATGTATCTATAGTTAAAAACAGCTGGAAAGAGGTCAATTTGATGAGAAAGTCAAACGCTAATGATATGCTCTTGTTTAATAAATCGTGCAGTTTGTATTTGCTACCCAACGTCATCATATTTTATTGCCACGAAGCAGATTGTGCCTACGAATTATGATGAAGCATTCATTTAAAAACCTCGCCAATAAGCCATAAGTCAGCTGCAATGGAAGAAACCACCACGCACTTCCCCGTTGGGCCAGTAGGAGGCACTGACACAATACAGCAGGCCCAATGTGATGTGCCTGGCTTGCACTCAGAGATGTTTGCAGTAATTTAGTTCCACTGCCAATATATAAATAGGAATTCTGCTGTTAGCACAAAAGAGGAAAGGGTGGGTAGAGGGAGGGAGATAGTGCAGAATAAATGTAAATTGCTCCCTTGCTCCCATTTCTACATCCAAGTAATCAAGGAAAACAAGCTTTTTTCAACCCCTCACCCCCCTTTTTAATGAAAAATATGCAAGTAGAAATAAAGCAAGAAATGACCCAAAGCAGGACGGGGACACTCAAACACTCGATGATCACGTTGCTAACCTGGAGCCGCACGAACCTGGTTTTGCTGGACTGGAAGGACAAAAGACGACGGCGAGATGGAAAGATGTTTGTTTTTGATGACCCGGGCTCATCTTATGCTAATGAGGGTGCGGCGTGACACCCGTTAGCGGGCTGCCATCTATAGGTGCACCGCATGCTGGCCTGCCTGACACAACAATGCCAAACATTTGGTGGCCATATAGGGGCCGCCCGGCTCAATGGGCCCTTTTTGTCAGGGCCAACAATAGCGGGCTAAAGAGTGCTTAACAGCTGTGCACTGCACGTTGTTGCTTTGTGCACTTTAGCAACCTTTTACTGTAACTTTGGAACATTGTTGCACGGCATCAGTCACCATCAAAGGGGAACATTATCACCAGACCCATGTAAGCATCAATATATACCTTGATGGTGCAGAAAAAAGACCATATGTTTTTTTAACCGATTTCCGAACTCTAAATGGGTGAATTTTGGCGAATTAAACGCCTTTCTGTTGATCGCTCTGGAGGCGATGACGTCAGAATGTGACGTCACCGAGGTAATACAGCCGCCATTTTCATTTTCAACACATTGTAAACATTGGGTCTCAGCTCTGTCATTTTCCGTTTTTTCAACTATTTTTTGGAACCTTGGAGACATCATGCCTCGTCGGTGTGTTGTCGGAGGGTGTAACAACACTAACAGGGAGGGATTCAAGTTGCACCACTGGCCCGAAGATGCGAAAGTGTCTTCCGCCAGACCCCCATTGAATGTGCCAGAGTGTCTCCACATTTTACCGGCGATGACAGACATGTCACAGAGATGTATGGATAACCTGCAGATGCATTTGCAACGATAAAGTCAACGAAATCACAAAGGTGAGTTTTGTTGATGTTGACTTATGTGCTAATCAGACATATTTTGTCGCGGCGTGACTGCCAGCTAATCGATGCTAACATGCTACGCTAATGGACGCTAACATGCTATTTACCGGCGGTGCTAAAGCAGACATGGCACAGAGATGTATGGATAACCTGCAGATGCATTTGCAACGATAAAGTCAACGAAATCCCAAAGGGGAGTTTTGTTGATGTTGACTGCCAGCTAATCGATGCTAACATGCTACGCTAATCGATGCTAAAATGCTATTTACCGGCGGTGCTAAAGCAGACATGGCACAGAGATGTATGGATAACCTGTTGATTTATTTGCAACTATATTACGTTTCCTTCCACTCACATTTAATGCAAAAAAACCCACTTACCAATCGACGGATTTAAGTTGCTCCAGTGTCACAAGATGCAAAAGTCCTGATCGTTTGGTCCGCACATTTTACCGACGATGCTAACGCATCCATTCGGCCATGCTATGGCTATGAATAGCATCAATAGCTATTCGCCTAATAGCTTCAGTTTCTTCTTCAATACTTTCATACTCCAAACATCCGTTTCAATACATGCGTAATCTGTTGAATCGCTTAAGCCGCTGAAATCCGAGTCTGAATCCGAGCTAATGTCGCTATATCTTGCTGTGGTATTCGCCATTGTTTGTTTACATTGGCAGCACTGTATGACGTCACAGGGAAATGGATAGTCGCATCGCAAATAGCGAAAATCAGAGACCGGTAAAATTTTGAAAAAAACTTCAAAAAATACAACAAGCCACTGGGAACTGATTTTTATTGTTTTCAACCCTTTTGAAATTGTGAGAATGTTCCCCTTTAAAGGCCTACTGAAATGATATTTTCTTATTCAAACGGGGATAGCAGGTCCATTCTATGTATCATGCTTGATTATTTCGCGATATTGCCATATTTTTGCTGAAAGGATTTAGTAGAGAACATCGACGATAAAGTTTTCAACTTTTGGTCGCTAACAGAAAAGCGCTGCTTTTACCGGAAGTCGCAGACGATGACGTCACACGTTGATGGCTTTTCACATCCTCACATTGTTTTTAATGGGAGCCTCCAACAAAAAGAGCTATTCGGACCGAGAAAACGACAATTTCCCCATTAATTTGAGCGAGGATGAAAGATTTGTGTTTGAGGATATTGGTAGCGAGGGACTAGAAAAACAAAAAAAACAAGTTAAAAAAAAACAACGCGATTGCATTGGGACGGATGTAGATGTTTTTTAGACACATTTACTAGGATAATTCTGGAAAATCCCTTATCTTTCTATTGTGTTGCTAGTGTTTTAGTGAGTTTAAATAGTACCTGATAGTCGGAGGGGTGTGTCCTTGGGTGTCTTGAGGCCAGGGTCCCAGGGAAGTCGACGGCAGCTGTATGGACGGCACAAGCTCAGCTGATCTCCGGTAAGAAGTGACTTTTTACCACAATTTTCTCAACGAAAACTGCTGGTTGACATTCGGTCAGGATCCATGTTCGCTTGACCGCTCTGATCCATAGGAAAGTTTCACCTCCAGGAATTTTAAACAAGGAATCACCGTGTGTTTGTGTGGCTAAAGGCTAAAGCTTCCCAACTCCATCGTTCTACTTTGACTTCTCCATTATTAATTGAACAAATTGCAAAAGATTCAGCAACACAGATGTCCAAAATACTGTGTAATTTTGCCGTTAAAGCAGACGACTTTTAGCTGTGTGTGTGCGCGCAGCGCTAATATTTCCCAACAGTCCGTGACGTCACGCGTACACGTCATCATTACGTGACGTTTTCAATAAGAAACTCCCGGGAAATATAAAATTGCAATTTAGTAAACTAAAAAGGCCGTATTGGCATGTGTTGCAATGTTAATATTTCATCATTGATATATAAACTATCAGACTGCGTGGTCGGTAGTAGTGGGTTTCAGTAGGCCTTTAAAGAAAGCAACTAAATATTGTCAGCTAACGTTTTTTAAAATATTTCTACGTTCGTGTTCAAAATCAGTAGTTTTGTTGTTCAAATGGAACTAAATAATCCCTGACGTCGAACAAAATCAGTAGTTTTCTTGCTGTGTTTTGAAATATTTCTATGTTCGTGTTCAAAATCAATAGTTTTCTTGTTTAGATGGAACTAAATAATCCCCAATGTCGAACAAAATCAGTAGTTTTCTTGCCGTGTTTTAAAATATTTCTACCTTTGTGCTCAAAATCAGTAGTTTTGTTGTTCAAATGGAACTAAATAATCCCCGATGTCGAACAAAATCAGTAGTTTTCTTGCTGTGTTTTTAAATATTTCTACATCCGTGTTCAGAATCAGTAATTTTCTTGTTCAAATGGAACTAAATAATCCCCAATGTCGAACAAAATCAGTAGTTTTCTTGCTGTGTTTTTTAACATTTCTACATCCGTGTTCAAAATCAGTAATTTTCTTGCCGTGTTTTAAAATATTTCTACCTTTGTGCTCAAAATCAGTAGTTTTCATGTTCAAATGGAACTAAATAATCCCCGATGTCGAACAAAATTAGTCGTTTTCTTGCCGTGCTTTTAAATATTTCTACGTTCGTGCTCAAAATCAGTAGTTTTCTTGTTCAAATGGAGCTAAATAATCCCCGATGTTGAACTAAATCAGTAGTTTTCTTGCCTTGTTTTTAAATATTTCTATGTTCGTGTTCAAAATCAGTAGTTTTCTTGCCTTGTTTTTAAATATTCCTATGTTCGTGTTCAAAATCAGTAGTTTTCTTGTTCAAATGGAACTAAATAATCCCTGACGTCGAACAAAATCAGTAGTTTTCTTGCTGTGTTTTGAAATATTTCTATGTTCGTGTTCAAAATCAATAGTTTTCTTGTTTAGATGGAACTAAATAATCCCCGATGTCGAACAAAATCAGTAGTTTTCTTGCCGTGTTTTAAAATATTTCTACCTTTGTGCTCAAAATCAGTAGTTTTGTTGTTCAAATGGAACTAAATAATCCCCGATGTCGAACAAAATCAGTCGTTTTCTTGCCGTGTTTTTAAATATTTCTACGTTCGTGCTCAAAATCAGTAATTTTCTTGTTCAAATGGAACTAAATAATCCCCAATGTCGAACAAAATCAGTAGTTTTCTTGCTGTGTTTTTAAATATTTCTACATCCGTGTTCAAAATCAGTAATTTTCTTGTTCAAATGGAACTAAATAATCCCAGATGTTGAAAAAAATCAGTAATTTTCTTGCCTTGTTTTTAAATATTTCTACGTTCGTGTTCAAAATCTTTAGTTTTTTTGCCTTGTTTTTAAATACTTTTACGGTCGTGTTCAAAATCAGTAGTTTTCTTTTTCAAATGGAACTAAATAATCCCAGATGTCGAAAAAAATCAGTACTTTTCTAGCTGTGTTTTTAAATATTTCTACGTTTGTGTTCAAAATCAGTAGTTTTCTTGTTCAAATGGAACTAAATAATCCCCGATGTCGAACAAAATTAGTCGTTTTCTTGCCGTGCTTTTAAATATTTCTACGTTCGTGCTCAAAATCAGTAGTTTTCTTGTTCAAATGGAACTAAATAATCCCCGATGTTGAACTAAATCAGTAGTTTTCTTGCCTTGTTTTTAAATATTTCTATGTTCGTGTTCAAAATCAGTAGTTTTCTTGCCCTGTTTTTAAATATTCCTATGTTCGTGTTCAAAATCAGTAGTTTTGTTGTTCAAATGGAACTAAATAATCCCTGACGTCGAACAAAATCAGTAGTTTTCTTGCTGTGTTTTGAAATATTTCTATGTTCGTGTTCAAAATCAATAGTTTTCTTGTTTAGATGGAACTAAATAATCCCCAATGTCGAACAAAATCAGTAGTTTTCTTGCTGTGTTTTTAAATATTTCTACATCCGTGTTCAAAATCAGTAATTTTCTTGTTCAAATGGAACTAAATAATCCCCAATGTCGAAAAAAATCAGTACTTTTCTAGCTGTGTTTTTAAATATTTCTACCTTTGTGCTCAAAATCAGTAGTTTTGTTGTTCTATTGGAACTAAATAATCCCAGATGTCGAACAAAATCAGTAGTTTTCTTGCCGTGTTTTTAAATATTTCTACGTTCGTGCTCAAAATCAGTAATTTTCTTGTTCAAATGGAACTAAATAATCCCCAATGTCGAAAAAAATCAGTAGTTTTCTTGCTGTGTTTTTTAATATTTCTACGTTTGTATTCAAAATCAGTAGTTTTCTTGTTCAAATGGAACTAAATAATCCCCGATGTTGAAAAAAATCAGTAATTTTCTTGCCTTGTTTTTAAATATTTCTACGTTCGTGTTCAAAATCTGTAGTTTTTTTGCCTTGTTTTTAAATATTTTTACGGTTGTGTTCAAAATCAGTAGTTTTCTTGTTCAAATGGAACTAAATAATCCCAGATGTTGAAAAAAATCAGTAATTTTCTTGCCTTGTTTTTAAATATTTCTACGTTCGTGTTCAAAATCTGTAGTTTTTTTGCCTTGTTTTTAAATATTTTTACGGTCGTGTTCAAAATCAGTAGTTTTCTTTTTCAAATGGAACTAAATAATCCCAGATGTCGAACAAAATCAGTAGTTTTCTTGCTGTGTTTTTAAATATTTCTGCGTTTGTGTTCAAAATCAGTATTTTTTTTTGTTCAAATGGAACTAAATAATCCCCGATGTCGAACAAAATCTGTCGTTTTCTTGCCGTGTTTTTAAATATTTCTACGTTCGTGCTCAAAATCAGTAGTTTTCTTGTTCAAATGGAACTAAATAATCCCCGATGTTGAACTAAATCAGTAGTTTTCTTGCCTTGTTTTTAAATATTTCTACGTTCGTGTTCAAAATCAGTAGTTTTCTTGTTTAAATTGAACTAAATAATCTCCAATGTCGAACAAAACCAGTAGTTTTCTGGCTGTGTTTTTAAATATTTTTACGGTCGTGTTCAAAATCAGTAGTTTTCTTGTTCAAATGGAACTAAATAATCTCTGACGTCGATCAAAATCAGTAGTTTTCTTGCTGTATTTTGAAACATTTCTATGTTCGTGTTCAAAGTCAGTAGTTTTCTTGCTCAAATGGAACTAAATAATCCTCGATGTTGAACAAAATCAGTAATTTTCTTGCTGTGTTTTAAAATATTTCTACGTTCGTGTTCAAAATCAGTAGTTTTCTTGCTCAAATGCATTAAATAATCCCTGATGTCGAACAAAATCAGTAGTTTTCTTTCTGAGTTTTGAAATATTTCTACGTTCGTGTTCAAAATCAGTAGTTTTCTTGCCCAAATGGAACTAAATAATTCCTGATGTCGAACAAAATCAGTAATTTGTTTGCTGTGTTTTCAAATATTTTTATGTCCGTGTTCAAAATCAGTAGTTTTCTTTTTCAAATGGAACTAAATAATCCTTGACGTCGAACAAAATCAGTAATCCTCTTGCTGTGTTTTTAAATATTTCTACGTTCGTGTTCAAAATCAGTAGTTTTCTTGTTCAAAGGGAACTAAACAATTCCCTGATGTCGAACAAAATCAGTAGTTTTCTTGCTACGTTTTGAATGTTTCTGTTCAAAATCAGTAGTTTTTTTGTCCAAATGGAACTAAATAATCCCCGATGCCGAAGAAAATCAGTAATTTTTTTTCTGTGTTTTCAAATATTTTTACATTCGTGTTCTAAATCAGTAGTATTCTTTTTCAAATGGAACTAAATAATCCCAAATGTTGAACAAAATCAGTAATTTTCTTGCTGTGTTTTTAAATATTTTTACGTCCGTGTTCAGAATCAGTAGTGTTCTTGCTCAAATATAAAAAAAGAAAAAAATGATATCTGTGTATCGATGCCGGAGGTCGTCTTTCCAAGATGCGGCGGAACGACAGGAAACAGCTTGTAGGTAAGAAGGATGATTTATTGTCCATAAATCACCACAAACATATGGTCCGTGGGGCCCACAGCACGGAAAATACAAGAATGCCTTCGCCAAAAGACTGCAAGTCAAAAACACTAGGAATGAGAACGTAATTTATTGCATAGTCGCAAACCAAAGCACCAGACTGAGTGATGCGAGAGGATGGAATAAATAGCTCTCTGATTAGTGCCCGGGAACAGGTGAGCGTCCCGAACACTAATCAGAGGCAGGTGAAAATAATCAGCACCCATGAAAACCCAGAAACACAAAACAGGGGAACTGAAACAGAACTTAAACAACAAGTGAAAAGTCAAAAGTCACGGGAGGGCGGAGGGGAAGAACTTGGCGGTGGGTTGCCGGGCCAAGTGTCCCTGAATCCACCGGGGACAAGTCAGGTGGGGGCGGCGAGTGGAATGATGCTGCTGCAGGTGAGGCAGGTGACCACAGAACGGCCACATCCGCGCCGTCGAAAAGGCGGACCTCAGCAGCATGTGAGTTCTACGCCCAAGTCTTGGGCATTGCTGCTGTTGGACAGGCCAGCTGGAAGTCACGGTGGCGACGACGCTAGAGATGAGGGCAGTGCTGTGGGACAGGCCGCCGGGGACGAGGATGATGGCGCCGTGGGAAGGTCCGCCGTAGCCGAGGAAAATGGAGGCGGCACTGTGGGAAGGCCAGCCAGAGACAAAGAAGTTGGAGGCAACCGTGGTGCAAGCGCAGGCGCTAGCCGTGGTATTGGCACAGGCGCTAGCCGTGGAGCAGGAACCGGAGGTCGACGTGGCGCAGGATGTCGATGTGGAGCAGGAACCACAACAAGCCATGGTGCTGGAGAAGGAACTGGCCGTGGTGCTAGCACGGGGACCAGCCAATGTGCTGGCGCCGGTGCCAGCCATCGTGCTGGTGCAGGAGCCAGCCTTGGAGCAGGTACAGGAGGAGGAGAGGATAGCGGCATCTGCAGGCCCACCTGGGTTGATGGCGACATCTGCAGGTCGACCTGGGTTGATGGCGACATCTGCAGGCCCACCTCGCTTGATGGCGGCGTCCGTAGGCCCACCTGGGTTGAGGTTAGCCGTGACCTTGGCGGAGGTGGCTTGGCTGGAGGTTGTGGCTTGGCTTCCCGAAAAACAGGTGGTGGTGGTCGAGCCGGAGGTAGCAGCCAGGCTGGGCGCACCCCACTAGCACAGTTATCAGCCCCAACCACCCCCTCATGAAGCGAATGCCAGACACTTCCTTCGATATTTGGAACACTCTTTATGGGTGGGAGGGGGGAAGATTAGGAGGTGTGTAGAATTTTTCTCCTTTCGAGATTGTTCATAATGTCCTTATATACTCCCAACAGGAGATTGTATAGGAGACAAGGAGTGAAAATCTAGTGAAAGGGGCTGAGCTAGAGTCTTTGGGGGCAGAGTCAGAGTCCTTGGGGGCAGAGCTTGAGCCTTGCACGATGGGGACTGACCAGGTGAGCGAGTCTGTAAAAATGTTTCTGATAGTCCGCTATAGTTAAGTGAATTTCCTTAGCGGGACGGCTTTTGTCTTTGCTGACGTGTCCGGAATGGCGGTGCGGCGGTGTCCCCGGGCCAAACGGAGTTGATAAGGACCGGCGAACCTCCGGGATCCCACATCATGTACTCGATCTCCTCGGGGGAATAGCGCAGTGTCTGCGCCTTCAACCCTTCAAGCACCCTCTACGTATCCTCGTCAGACGCGTCGAAGCCAGCTGCGGAAGAACAGTGTGCTGGCGCTTTTCTTTTACGATAACGAGGCATGACGATGCCGGAGGTCGTCTTTCCAAGATGCGGCGGAACGACAGCTTGTTGGTAAGAAGGATGATTTATTGTCCATAAATCACCACAAAAATATGCTGCGCACGGCACGGAAAACAAGAATGTCTTCGCCAAAAGGCTGCAAGTCAAAAACACTAGGAGCAGGAACGAGAACGTGACTTGCTGCATAGTCGCAAACCAAAGCACCAGACCGAGTGAGGCGAGAGGATGGAATAAATAGCTCTCTGATTAGTGCCCGGTAACAGGTGAGCGTCCCGAACACTAATCAGAGGCAGGTGAAAATAATCAGCACCCATGACAACCCAGAAACACAAAACAGGGGTGCTGAAACAGAACTTAAACAAGTGAATCAAAACATAACTAAACTATGATCCGGGCAATGGATCATGACAATCTGACCTCGATCATGAAATCAGTAGTTTTCTTGCTACAGTGTAACATAATAGTTTTAACATTATGACCATAATATACCAATAATATCACAAGCCAGTAATATATATATATATTTTTTTTACCAAGGAAAGCACAAACCGGGGCTTGTATATTGTTGGTTTCCTATTTATTTAAAAAAAAAGCTTGTTTAAGACATAGTGTGTATTAATACTATTGTAGGCTGACCATATTCTGAAATCCCAAAAGGATATATATATATATTTTATTCTTTGGCTTTTAACACTACGTGAGTTGTGTGATCCTCTGTCCTCTGTTGTCCTCTGTGTTTTTTATACACTTTTATTTTTTTATTTTTTATTTTTATTTTTTATTTTTTTTTATTTTACTGTTTTAATTGATTTTACCCTTTAAAATAGTTTTTAATCATATTTGTTTTTATATTATTTTTATTGGTTTTATTTTTATTCATTTTTTGTTTTATTCAGTCATTGGTGGAGCATAATATTGTTTTTAACATGGCTGTGCAGCACTTTGGAAACGTTATTGTTGTTTAAATGTGCTATATAAATAAAGTGGATTGGATTGGATTGGATATATATATATATAAATTTGCCAATGATACTTGAACTTGCTTTATAAATAATATATTTATTTAAATAAAGCATTTTTTCTTCTCTGTTGACAGCAGTGTTGGCGCTAGGAATTTTCAAAGTGGGGTCCCAGGGACCCCATCAAGTCATAAAAATGGGGTCCCACAGTAGACTTTTGGGGTCCCACTTTTTTGTAAGCGTTTTGAAAACAAATGATAAACGTTAAAGCAATAAACTAGTCTGCCTCTAAGAACGAGTCATGACATTTATGGTAAAAGCCGTAGATAGCAGCGAATGCTAGCGGCTAACGTCAGTGTAAATGCATTAAAAACTACAAACCCCGTTTCCATATGAGTTGGGAAATTGTGTTAGATGTAAATATAAACGGAATACAATGATTTGCAAATCATTTTCAACCCATATTCAGTTGAATATGCTACAAAGACAACATATTTGATGTTCAAACTGATAAACATTTTTTTTGTTGCAAATAATCATTAACTTTAGAATTTGATGCCAGCAACACGTGACAAAGAAGTTGGGAAAGGTGGCAATAAATACTGATAAAGTTGAGGAATGCTCATCAAACACTTATTTGGAACATCCCACAGGTGTGCAGGCTAATTGGGAACAGGTGGGTGGCATGATTGGGTATAAAAACAGCTTCCCAAAAAATGCTCAGTCTTTCACAAGAAAGGATGGGGCGAGGTACACCCCTTTGTCCACAACTGCGTGAGCAAATAGTCAAACAGTTTAAGAACAACGTTTTTCAAAGTGCAATTGCAAGAAAAACAGGGATTTAAACATTAACGGTCCATAATATCATCAAAAGGTTCAGAGAATCTGGAGAAGAAATCCACTTTCAAAGCTTCAACAATTCGTTTCCTCAGTTCCCAAACATTTATTGAGTGTTGTTAAAAGAAAAGGTGATGTAACACAGTGGTGAACATGCCCTTTCCTAACTACTTTGTCACGTGTTGCAGCCATGAAATTCTAAGTTAATTATTATTTGCAAAAAAAATAAAGTGTATGAGTTTGAATATAAAATATCTTGTCTTTGTCGTGCATTCAACTGAATATGGGTTGAAAAGGATTTGCAAATCATTGTATTCTGTTTTTATTTCCCTCCAACACAATTTCCCAACTCAAATGGAAACGGGGTTTGTATACGTGCATACACAGATGAAATATTACATCCAAACACTTCTGCATGCACGTCAAATTATTCCTGTCGACATGATTCAGTGAACAACGCAAATGTATTTAAATGTATTCATTTTTCGGCCGCACAAACTAGAACATATTTTTTCGAATTCTAATCTGGCAGCGATTCTTATTCATGCGCATGATCATCGACACGCTTGTTGCGGAGACACGCTAGCGACAATAATGTTTTCCATGTAAGGAAAGCGGCACATGGCGGAAGAAATGCACAAAGTCTTGTGGGAAATATGGACATCAAAGCAACCGTGTGCTGAAATTTAATTGGTGTTATTAGTGGAACAAATACGTAGTTTTTTTTTTTTATTCCCACCCAATCAAAAGTTACAATTTAAAGTGAGGGACAGGAAGTGTACATTACTAACTCCCGGAGCTAGATTTAAGATTTGAAAAATATTTTGCAAGCACATACATGCTACGTAGAGAAGAAATGACACTCAAGTGAAAAATAAAATAGTTTGAGCGAATGTGTTTCATTAACACCACATTAATGATAAATATAAAGAATTGGCTATTAAAACCTAATGTAAAATGAAAAAAAAAAAATACAAAAAAAATGACGACTTTACTGATTTTGTTACGTTCAAAGCAAGAGCGCTACTTATTTTAAAAATATTAATTATAAGCAAGAACATTTTTTTTTATTAATCCAAATGATCAAAACAAGACGACTATTGAGTTCCAACAAAATTGACCGTCCCAACAAAAAAACGACTGATTTAGAACAAGAACGTAGATTCTTTCATCTTGCAGCAAGAACACTACTGATTTTGATTAAGATCAAGGGTTGATTTGTTACATTCTAGTAAGAACACTACTGATTTTGAACATTGGAGATTATATTGTTACATTTAAGCAAGAAACCTAATGATTTTTATCGAGATCAGGGACATTTTTTTTTATTTTAGCAGGAGAACTACTGATTTTTTGAACAAGAACAAATAGTATATAACGTCACAAGAAAACTACTGATTTTGTTTGAGATCGGGGATGTTTTTTTTTTTACATTTGAGCAAGACAACTACTGATTTTGAGCAAGAATGTAGCATTGTATCATATCAACGCAAGAAAGCTACTGATTTTGATTGAGATCAGCGATTATTTTGTTACAATGTAAGAAAACTACTGATTTCAAACACATTCGGGGATTATGTTGTTACATTTAAGCAAGAAACCTAATGATTTTGATCGAGATCAGGGACATATATTTTTTATTTTAGCAGGCGAACTACTGATTTTTTGAACAAGAACAAATATATAATGCCACAAGAAAACTACTGATTTTGTTTGAGATCAGAAATGTTTTTTTCTTTTACATTTGAGCAAGACAACTACTGATTTTGAGCAAGAATGTAGCATTTTATCATATCAACGCAAGAAAGCTACTGATTTTGATTGAGATCAGAGATTATTTTGTTACAATGTAAGAAATAATTTTAAACAACATCGGGGATTATGTTGTTACATTTAAGCAAGAAACCTAATAATTTTGATCGAGATCAGGGATATATTTTTTTACATTTTAGCAGGTGAACTACTGATTTTTTTTAAACGAACGAATAGTCTATAATGTCATAAGAAAACTAATGACTTTGTTTGAGATCAGAGATGTTTTTTTTTTTTTACATTTGAGCAAGACAACTACTGATTTTGAACAAGAATGTAGCATTATATCATATCAACGCAAGAAAGCTACTGATTTTGATCGAGATCAGAGATTATTTTGTTACAATGTAAGAAAACTACTGATTTTAAACAACATCGGGGATTATGTTGTTACATTTAAGCAAGAAACCTAATGATTTTGATCGAGACCAGGGATTTTTTTTTTTACATTTTAGCAGGAGAACTACTGATTTTTTGAACAAGAACGAATACTATATAATGTCACAAGAAAACTAGTGACTTTGTTTGAGATCAGAGATGTTATTTTTTTTTTTACATTTGAGCAAGAAAACTACTGATTTTGAAGAAGTATGTAGCAATGATCGATCAAAATCATTATGTTTTTTGCTCAAATGAAACATAATAATCCCTGATGTCGATCAAAATCAGTGGTTTTCTTGCTGTGATGTTAAATAATCTATGTCCATGTTCAGAATCAGTAGTTTTCTTGCAAGAAAGCTACTGATTTTGATCAGAGATTATTTTGTTACAATGTAAGAAAACTACTGAATTTGAACGCAATCAGGGATATGTTTTTTTACATTTGTGCAAGAAAACTATTGATTTTGATTAAGATCAAGGGTTGATTTGTTACATTCTAGTAAGAACACTACTGATTTTTAACAACATCGGGTTTATGTTGTTACATTTAAGCAATACACCTAATGATTTTGATCGGGATCAGGGATATTTTTTTTTTACATTTTAGCAGGAGAACTACTGATTTTTTGAACAAGAACAAATACTATATAATGTCACAAGAGAACTACTGATTTTTAACAATCAATCAATCAATCAATCAATGTTTACTTATACAGCCCTAAATCACTAGTGTCTCATTAGTGAGGTTATCAATAGAGCCCACATACTTTGGGAATGGTGCCATTACCGAGGGCAGTAGGTCAGCAAGAGTTGTCGTTGAGGCAGCATTAATGTTGCGGCTGCTATAGCAGTTATTATTATTATTAGTTTGACGAACATGCGTCTGAACCTCGAATTTTATAAGGTAATGATTGGACAATACTTTATTATACGGGAGTATCGTAACTTTGGAAACGGTGATACCCCTGACAAGCACTAGGTCTATCGTATTACCGTTGTGATGCGTGGGTTCATTTATTTGTGTGAGACCACAGCTATCAATTATAGTCTGGAGCGCTACGCACGGTGGGTCCGATGAAGTATTCATATGGATATTAAAGTCCCCCATTATGATTATATTATCGGCGTGTGTCACTAGATCAGCAACGAACTCTGAGAATTCATTGATAAAGTCCAAATAGGGCCCTGGGGGGCGGTAGATAACAGCCAGGTGTAGAGGCAGCGGTGTGACAGACCTCATAGTAAGCACCTCAAACGATTTATATTTATTATTTATGTTAGGACTAAGGTTAAAGTTTTCGTTGTATATTAGAGCGACCCCCCCACCCCTTTTAAGAGGACGGGCAATATGCGCATGTGTAAAGTTAGGAGGACATGCCTCATTTAGCGCAAAAAAGTCGTTTGGTTTAAGCCAGGTTTCGCTGAGACCGATGACGTTAAGATTGTTGTCTCTGATAATATCATTAACTAACAACGTTTTAGAAGACAATGATCTTATGTTTAAAAAACCTATATTATAGGTAGTGGGCTGTTTTAGGGAATTTTTGATCAAATTATCCGTAGTAGCAATATTAATAATGTTGTGTTTATTATGCCCAGTGCATTTAGTATAATTACGACCATATCTAGGAATTGATACGACGGGAATTTTCCGATTGTTTGTTTGTTGCTTTGATAAACTGCACGCATCATAGTTTGCCAACTCAGTAGAACGCATGTTCCGATTGTTTGTTTGTTGCTTTGATAAACTGCACGCATCATAGTTTGCCACCTCAGTAGAACACATGTCCAACTCTGAAACAATCAAAGCAGAAAAAACTTGTTCTAATTTAACTGACTCCTTACCCAGACCAGTAGTCTCGCATCTTCCATTTAAATCCGGCTTTAGGATGGAGGGAAGTGGTGTTCTGTGGGGATTAGCCTTCTGCTTTGTTTTTAGCCCCGCTCGGCATCCGCGTTTCCGATCACACCGCTGGCGTCCGCTCCGTAGACGGCACCCGCTGCTACTAGACTCCCCTGCTTCACAGGCCGCTGGATGTAGCCGCCGAAGTATTCCCGTGCTAGTTAGCAGGTCGAGCAAGCACTCGTCTATCAGTCCAAAACGGCCCGATATGTCCACATTCAGAAGTGTCTGGCGGTCGTACGTGATCACGGAGTGACCACGATGTGAGCCAGCCATAAAGTTTGTAGAATTGTCCGGTATTTCTGCCAAATGTTCCGCCATCTTGTAATCAAGAATGTAACATTGTATCAAAACACCGCAAGGAAGCGACTGATTTTGATTGAAATCAGGTATTATTACCGTATGTTACATTTGAGCAAGACACCTAAGGATTTTGATCGAAATCTGGGATTTTTTTTTTTACATCTTAGAAGGAGAATTTACTGATTTTTTTAAACCAAGAACAAAGATTGCATAATGTCACGACAAGAAAACTACTGAATTTGTTTGAGATCAGAGATGTTTTTTTTTCATTTGAGAAAGAAAACTACTGATTTTGAACAAGATTGTAGCATTGTATCATATCGCCGCAAGAAAGCTAATGATTTTAATTGAGATCAACGATTGTTTTTTTAAAATGTGAGAAAACTACTTATTTTGAACGTAATTAGGAATATTTTTTTTTGTACATTTGAGCAAGAAAACTACTGATTTTGAACATGGACAAATATTATTTAACCTCACAGCAACAAAACCACTGATTTTGATCGACATCAGGGATTATTATGTTACATTACAGCAAAAAACCTAATGATTTTGATCGAGAACCAGAATTTTTTTTTTTTTACATTTTAACAGAACAACTGTTTTTTTTTTTTAACAAGAACAAAGATTATAAAATTTCCCGACAAAAAAACTACTGATTTTGTTTGAGATCAGCAATGTTGTTTGTCTTTCATTTAATCAAGAAAACTACTAATTTTGAACAAGAATGTAACATTTTATCACATCACCGCAAGAAAGCTACTGATTTTGATTGAGATCGGGGATTATTTTATTACAATGTAAGGAAACTACGGATTTCGATAGTAATTATGGATATTTCCGTATATATTTGAGCAAGAAAACTACTGATTTTGAACATGAACATAGATTATTTTACATGTCAGCAAGAAAACCACTGATTTTGATCGACATCAGGGATTTTTTTTGTTACAAGAAAACTACTGGTTTGCAACATGACTTTCGATTACCTAATGTTTCAGCAAAAAATGCCTAATTTGACCAAATTCAGTTAATACTTTGTTACATTCTAGGAAGAAAATTACTGGTTTTGAACAAGAATGCAAGAATTTTTTTTTTTTTTTTATCAAGACCATTTTAACAAGCAAACTATTGATTTTGAAAACAAGAAAGGATGGGGCGAGGTACACCCCTTTGTCCAAAACTGCGTGAGCACATAGTCAAACGGTTTAAGAACAACGTTTCTCAAAGTGCAATTGCAAGAAATTTAGGGATTTCAACATCTAAAGTCCACAATATCATCAAAAGGTTCAGAGAATCTGGAGAAATCACTCCACGTAAGCGGCATGGCCGGAAACCAACATTGAATGACCGTGACCTTCGATCCCTCAGACGGCACTGTATCAAAAACCGACATTAGGAACACTTCAGAAAACCACTGTCACTAAATACAGTTTGTCGCTACATCTGTAAGTGCAAGTTAAAGCTTTACTATGCAAAGCGAAAGCCATTTATCAACAACATCCAGAAATGCCACCGGCTTCTCTGGGCCCGAAATCTTCTAAGATGGACTGATGCAAAGTGGAAAAGTGTTCTGTGGTCTGATGAGTCCGCATTTGAAATTGTTTTTGGAAATATTCAACATCGTGTAACCCGGACCAAAGGGGAAGCGAACCATCCAGACTGTTATCGGCGCAAAGTTCAAAAGCCAGCATCTGTGATCGTATGGGGGTGCATTAGTGCCCAAGGCATGGGTAACTTACACATCTGTGAAGGAACCATTAATGCTGAAAGGTACACACAGGTTTTGGAACAACATATGCTGCCATCTAAGCCCCGTCTTTTTCATGGATACCCCTGCTTATTTCAGCAAGACAATGCCAAGCCACATTCAGCAGGTGTTACAACTACGTGGCTTCATAAAAAAAGAGTGCAGGTACTTTCCTGGGCCGCCTGCAGTCCAGACATGTCTCCCATCGAAAATGTGTGGCGCATTATGAAGCGTAAAATACGACAGCGGAGACCCCGGACTGTTGAACAACTGAAGCTCTACATAAAACAAGAATGGGAAAGAATTCCACTTTCAAAGCTTCAACAATTAGTTTCCTCAGTTCCCAAACGTTTATTGAGTGTTGTTAAAAGAAAAGGTGATGTAACACAGTGGTGAACATGCCCTTTCCTAACTACTTTGGCACGTGTTACAGCCATGAAATTTGAAGTTAATTATTATTTGCAAAACAAAAATAAAGTTTATGAGTTTGAATATCAAATATCTTGTCTTTGTAGTGCATTCGATTGAATATGGGTTGAAAAGGATTTGCAATTTATTTCCATTTATATTTACATCTTACACAATTTCCTTACTCATATGAGTGTGAATGTTGTCTGTCTATCTGTGTTGGCCCTGCGATGAGGTGGCGACTTGTCCAGGGTGAACCCCGCCTTCCGCCCGATTGTAGCTTAGATAGGCGCCAGCGCCCCCCGCGACCCCGAAAGGGAATAAGCGGTAGAAATGGATGGATGGATATGGAAACAGGGTTTGTATTTTCATTGACATCAGGGATTATATTTGACATTTGAGCAAGAAAACTGATTTTGATTGAGATCAGTTATAATTGATTGACTTATTTTGAACATGAACATATGTAATAGTGTGACGTTGTAGCGCTATATTATGAACGAGACAGGGTGTTATGTTTTATTTTGAAGTATTGGTTTTATTTTGAAGAACCGGATGTCCGGTGCAGGAAGTGACTTTGCTGTTTTTTCGGATTTTTACTTCCTCTTCTATCGGACTTTTGCTGATGAGGTAATAGTTCTTCATTGCTCCGTATTTCTTATGTAAATATTATTTCTAAACTTTCATAATATTCGAAAAGTCAAAACATTAATGTTGTAGGTATACGTGATGTGTTGTTTTAAGTATTTTTTATGCACAATTTTGTTAAGTAAGGTTTAGAGCGTCGAATGTTTAAAATGTTTGGTCATAATTACACATGGTATTTACGCAGGTATCACTCCGCCAGAAAAGTAGAGACCTGTTTATGTGTTTCGTGTTTCCAAAACAGGAATGTGGATTTGTGTATTATTTTTTTTTGTGATAAAACGTTTTTGTTAATGTAATTTGTGAATGTGAGTGTGAATGTTGTCTATCTGTGTTGGCCCTGCGATGAGGTGGCGACTTGTCCAGGGTGTACCCCGCCTTCCGCCCGATTGTAGCTGAGATAGGCGCCAGTGCCCCCGTGACCCCGAAAGGGAATAAGCGGTAGAAGATGGATGGATGGATAATTTAAATTATTATTTTTGTATGAATGAATGAATTGTTGTTTATTTCCTCTTCTGTCGGACATTTGATGATGAGGTATCACTCCGCCAGAAAAGTAGAGACCTGTTTATGTGTTCCTCGTTTCCAAAACAGGTGGCCAATAAATGATGAAATGACGGAATGATGGAGTGTCTCTTACTTAAAAAACTACACAACGCAGAATAAGACTCACTACACATAGTGTTTTGTTTCCGATTAATGTTGACCAAATTCAGGGATTATTTTGGCACATTCAAGCAACAAAACTATAGATTTCTAAGAAAAAATAACTAAACTAAAATAATAATTATGATACTATATGATTTAATGTCATGTAATGGAAGATGAAATTAATAAAACAATCAAATAAAAAAATAAAGAAACTAGGGCATTAAATGAATTATATTTAACGTACTGAGTAAATAAAGCAAAAGAAAGATTAGGTTATGAGATATAAAGAAGAAACCTCACTAAACATTGATTTACTGTACGTAATGTGCCATGCAAGGATACAGCCGCCAATGCTAACTCGTGATTAGCATACTGCTGTTAGCTGACACGCTCACTTTAGCGTGGTGGCGGACAAGCTGACGTGACTTAGCATAATGCGGATAATGTCATTTGTGGAAATATGCACGCGTGATGAATTTTTAATGGAGCGCCTCCTCCAGCTTAATAAACCTCAGAGCCGTGGCGCTGCTTTTTGTTTTACAACAAATGTTTCCCACTTAATTACTATGGATTTCACTCTTGTTGCCGGGGAAGAAAAATCTGCTCGGGTCCGCTTGCTCTTCACTCACTCCAGCGAACTCATGTGGTTTACTCCACTCGGCTGCATTTGCTGTTCTACACTAGTAGATATTTTTTAATTACTTACGACTATATCTATCTATCTTTCTCTCTGTATATCTGAATATATACAGTCACGATCAAAAGTTGACATACACTTGTAAAGAACATAATGTCATGGCTGTCTTGAGTTTCCAATAATTACTACGACTCTTATTTTTTTGTGATAGAATGATTGGAGCACATACAGTGGGGCAACAAAGTATTTAGTCAGCCTCCGATTGTGCAAGTTCTCCCACTTAAAATGATGACAGAGGTCTGTGATTTTCATCATAGGTACACTTCAACTGTGAGAGACAGAATGTGTAAAAAAAAATCCAGGAATTCATATTGTAGGAATTTTAAAGCATTTATTTGTAAATTATGGTGGAAAATAAGTATTTGGTCAAACATTCAAAGCTCTCACTGATGGAAGGAGGTTTTGACTCAAAATCTCACGATACATGACCCCATTCATTTTTTCCTTAACACGAATCAATCGTCTTGTCCCCTTAGCAGAAAAACATTCCCAAAGGTTGATGTTTCCACCCCCATGCTTCACAGTAGGTGTGGTGTTCTTGGGATGCAACTCAGTATCCTTCTTCCTCCAAACAAAGAGTTGAGTTCATACCAAAAAGTTCTATTTTGGTTTCATCCGACCACATTCTCCAATCCTCTGCTGTATCATCCATGTATCCATTTTGGTATAAACACAGCACACCTTTTCTACTCCAAACATATTGCTGGGTATTGTGGCCAAACAGCTCAAATTTTCACATGGACAAAGATTAGACCTTCTGGGGGAAAGTTCTGTGGTCAGATGAAACAATCATTTCATGGAAATAATGTACAGTGCATATTTTGCAAATATTTTACCTCCATCATAGCATTATTATTATTATTTTAACATTTCATACACATTAATTCATGAAAAAAGGTGACTTCGCCAATTTTTTTCTCTCTGGTATTGTTTTTGTTCTCCAATCTTCTCTCACCACATTGCACTTCAAATACTGCGGCTTCACCCCATTGCACATTTGTTTCTATTTTGTAAGCATAATCTTCATTCTTTTTGTCTTAATTTAGTAATTTTCAAGCATAACATTTGATAAATAAACGTAAAATACAGTACTAATAACTAGAGAGGAGACCTAACCAATCAGAGCACACTGTTTAATATCCTGGACACTGATTGGCTCAGCCTCAACCAGCATCTGTCAAACTTGGACTTGGACTGGGATTGTTTCTTCGACGCAAATGATAGTTGGGACGAGCGAGACGTGAATGTGAGTACATTTTATTTAACACTCAAGTAAACTACAAAAGAAAAGGCAAACAAAGGGCGCTCACAAGGATTTACGAACACTTGGCTACAAAAGACTAGCATAAAGGCTACTAACTACAAACATGAAACAAAAACACTTGTGCTGTGGCATGAATAACAAAAACTTGCACTGCGGCATAAATTTCAAAACTTACGTGGCGTGGACAAAATGAACAGCATAGCTTGGCAAGAAGCAGATGAGGAATATGGGTGATATGTAAAGTTGCTAGACTGAACACTTGGCAACTGTGGCTTAAATAATAGCTATGACAATGATTAACAGGTGTGAGAACTGAGGACCAGGGCGTGACTTGGAGATAAGGTGGAAACTAATGAGTTGCTATGGAAACAAAGAAAACAAGGAAGTGCCAAAGCAGGAAACAAGTGTCCAAAAAACAAAACCGAACATGACCAAAACAAAACAGGATCCATAGGCGTGACAGCATCACTATATTGATGATACATATATTTAAAGAGAGTATATAGGGTTAGGTGATATGGCTGAAAAGTTATGACGATATAAGAGTTTTATATCGGTCGATAGATAATTATTGATATTTTTTTAAGACCTTTGTAAAATATGTAAATATTGTTATTTAAAATGTAACCTTCCTTCTTATAAGGCAGAAAGGAAAGGAAAAAGTCAACACAAGCATGGAAAACACTCCAAAAATCAATGTTAACACAATTCTAAAATCGAATTAAACACCTAATAACACATTTTTTAGTAATATCGACATGTCCATCACAATATATATTGATATTGTTTTATCCTCCAGCTATACGGTGTAAAGGTGACTAAAGGGTGTTATTTCAGGTCGAGAGGAGTCTAATAATGTTTTAAAAGGTAATAAACTGTTTACTGTTATTGGATTTAGAGTGAATCATTCATGTTTAGGGGTCAACTTGTACAAATTAGCAGCGATAAACAAGGGACGACCTTATTAAAGTATGAAAGTATAATAATCGATCAGCTTCCAGCAGATGCAAAAATAAGAAATACGCAGGAAATGCTTGATAAAGTTGAACAAAATAGTGCAAAGTGGGAAAATATGAATATAACATGAGAAGAACTATTTTCTGCAGGTTTAGTGCCGGGAAAGTTACAGCAGTGCTCTATAGGGGGAGCGCGGCTAAGGTGGTGTGGTATTAACGATCTTGTTGGGGACGAGCGCCTTGCATCATTTACAGACCACTTTGGTCCGACTACGGTCCGTTTTAAAAAATCCCCCCCCAAAAAATGACAGTGTCGAGGTGACTTTACCGGTTTTACCCCAAATCTGTTTGTTCTCAGCAACACTCCTTTTTACTTTCTCTTCTCACTCCATGCTAGGAATCAACCGCTGGACAACAAGCTGGCGAAACCAAACATGATATCTGATACCTGATTGGCTGTTAGCGTGTCACTCCCACCGATCAGAGATCGCTTCCCGCGTTGCTAGGTTACCAGACTGGGAGCGCCTGCCTCTGTTCATGCAACCAACTTTTAAAGCAAAATAAATAAATTCAAACACATTTTTTTATTGAGGGCGATATAGATCGGGGGCTTCACGGTGGAAGAGGGGTTAGTGCGTCTGCCGCACAATACAAAGGTCCTGCAGTCCTGATTTCAAATCCAGGCTCGGGATCTTTCTGTTTGGAGTTTGCATGTCCTCCCCGTGAATGCGTGGGTTCCCTCCGGGTACTCCGGCTTCCTCCCACCTCCAAAGACATGCACCTGGGGATAGGTTGATTGGCAACACTAAATTGGCCCTAGTGTCTGAATGTGAGTGTGAATGTTGTCTGTCTATCTGTGTTGGCCCTGCGATGAGGTGGCGACTTGTCCAGGGTTTACCCCGCCTTCTGCCCGATTGTAGCTGAGATAGGCGCCAGCGTCCCCCGCGACCCCAAAAGGGAATAAGCGGTAGAAAATGGATGGATGGATATAGATCGGTTGGTAGAGTGGCCGTGCCAGCAACTTGAGGGTTCCAGGTTCAATCCCCGCTTCCGCCATCTTAGTCACTGCCGTTGTGTCCTTGGGCAAGACACTTTACCCACCTGCTCCCAGTGCCACCCACACTGGTTTAAATGTAACTTAGATATTGAGTTTCACTATGTAAAAGTGCTTTGAGTCACTAGAGAAAAACACTATATAAATATAATTCACTTAACTTTTTCACTTATTGATATCGACATCGCTATTGCGATATATATTGATATCGTCCAGCCATACGGTTTGAAGGTGACTAAACGGTGTTATTTCATGTCAAGAAGACTCTAATAATGTGTTAAAACGTGGACTATGGTGTGGTTTGTTTTCCTGGAATGCAAAGGAACTGGCGTGAAGGTAAAGACATGTTAAATCTTTTACTATGAAAAAGTGCAAAAAAAAGGCGCGCACAAGGCGGAGAACCAACTTGGCTAAGAAAACAAAAACTAGCACAAAGGCAGAACTATGGTCATAAAAACGAAAGAAACCAACTGTGGTGTCAATAAACAAAAACTTACTTGTGGTGACGTGAGCAGGGCAGCATGAACTATGACATGAAGCAGGTATGAAACAGAGTGTGGAGTACAGAGTACAATGACGGCAGACCGTAGTGATGAGTCGATACAGTGTCACTAAATACTGACATCTGCTGGACATTAAAAATCCCTTCAAGCAACGTATGGACTGACTCAACAGACACTGATTTTATCATTTAGGATTATTTCACATCTTCATTTAAATAAAAATATACTTTTATCTTTTTAGATACAGTCAATAAATAATGTGAACATGTATCATAACATGGACATCTGAAAGAATGTGTTGTCAATGAGAATGCTTGTGGACTGGGAATTTATTTTTATTCTTTTTACACATTTTTATTAAAAAAAAAAAAAAAAACAGTTTTTCTAACGTATTCAATTTTAGACAATTTCTCTTCTTAGTTATTACTTGACGGCGGAAATCTTTCTTTTTGCCTGAGGCTGCTCCATGATCTCTGATGACGATAAGTTACAATGACAAATGACAGAAGTGCGGCGATTCTGTTGGCAGCAGCATCTCGTTGACAGATGCGCTTCCTTATAAACACAGTTTGGCGCGCAGGCGTCAGTTCGACACAGTTTGTTTATCGGTCACGTGACCAAAACAGCTCATGATCGGTCACGTGACTTTCTAAAAGCGGTACACGCACCGACACAGGGTTTTACTGTATGAGCTCGACACATGTGCCGATGCATCGGTGTTGCCGGACCCATCACTACCAGACCGACTGCCTGGCAACTACAAGCTTAAATAATAGTGATATAATTATTTACAGGTGCTTGAGTCCAAACAAATCAGGTGCATGAGTCCAAGTGAATTGATTAATTGATTTATTTAAACTTTTATTAGTAGATAGCACAGTACAGTACATATTCCGTACAATCGACCACTAAATGGTAACACCCGAATAAGTTTTTCAACTTGTTTAAGTCGGGGTCCACGTAAATCAATTAATGGACTCAGGTGCGTGAGTCCAAATGAATCAGGTGAACTAATTGGTCGTCATGGTGACAAAACAAACAAGAGTGCACAAAGAGTCCAAAAACCAAACACAACATAACTAAAGCAAACGTGACCACAGAACATGACATAGTGTTTAAAGGCCTTCTGAAATGAGATTTTCTTATTTAAACGGGGATAGTAGGTCCATTCTTTGTGTCATACTTGATCATTTGGCGATATTGCCATATTTTTGCTGAAAGGATTTAGTTGAGAACATTGAGGATAAAGTTCGCAACTTTTGGTGCTAATAAAAAAGCCTTGCCTTTACCGGAAGTTGAAGACGATGACATCACAAGGGTGAGGGTTACTCACGTCCTCACATTGTTTTTAATGGGAGCCTCCAGCAGCAAGAGCTATTTGGACCGAGAAAACGACAATTTCCCCATTAATTTGAGCGAGGATGAAATACTTGTGGATGATGATTTTGATAGCGAAGGACTAGAAAAAAAAAATAAAGTAAAAAAAAAAAAAAGGCGATTGCATTGGGAGGGATTCAGATGTTTTTAGACACATTTACTAGGATAATTCTGGGAAATCCCTTATCTTTCTATTGTGTTGCTAGTGTTTTAGTGAGATTAAATAGTACCTGTTAGTCGGAGGGGTTTGTCCACGGGTGTCTTGACGCCAGTCTCTGAGGGAAGTCGACGGCAGCTGCATGGACGGCGCAAGGTCAGCTGATTTACCACAATTTTCTCACCGAAACCTGCCGGTTGACATGTGGTCGGGAACCATGTTAGCTTGACCGCTCTGTTCCATAGTAAAACTTCACCTCCGGGAATTTTAAACAAGGAAACATCGTGTTTGTGTGGCTAAAGGTTAAAGCTTCCCAACTCCATCTTTCTACTTTCACTTCTCCATTCTAATTGAACAATTTGCAAAAGATTCAGCAACACGGATGTCCAGAATACTGTTTAATTGCGCGATGAAAAGTCTGTGACGTCACGCGCACGCGTCATCATTCCGCGACGTTTTCAAAAAATAAACTCCGCGGGAAATTTAATATTGCAATTTAGTAAACTAAACCGGCCGTATTGGCATGTATTGCAATGTTGATATTTCATCATTGATATATAAACTATCAGACTGCGTGGTCGGTAGTAGTGGGTTTCAGTAGGCCTTTAAAAGGTAGTAAACAGTTTTTTTGGGGGTGAAAATATTAAATTTAGAATGACTCATTCATGTTTAGGGGTCAACTTGTACAAATTAGCAGCGATAAACGAGGGACGACCTTATTGGAATATAAAAGCATAATAACCGATATCAGCTTCCAGCAGAAACCTAGCAGGTGAGATCCTGGGATCCACTTGTGGAATGAACGAGAGGGTCCTGAGGGGCGGGGGTCCCTATCCCCCTAGTGGCTCTAGGCTGGGAGCACAAAGCCTGTGAATGGTGCTGGGAAGCTCCTGCAAGGTCCTCGACGCGGCGCGACCAGCAGCAGCAGACAAACGCCGCCAATTAGCCGAGGGCCCCTTACTCATTAGCCGTGTGTTCACATGTGATTAACAGAACACATTTGTTGTTCCACCTCTGCCGGGCAAACAGAGAAGCTCCCCACCCCCAAGCCACTCCTCATATCTTCATTTATGTCCATTCAAAGACTTTATTATGCTGCTAACCGTGAGACCCCTCAGGGGAGAAAAGACCGTTACTGTATGGCACCTTTTCTTTCCCTCCGCAAGAAAAAAAAAAAAATGTACGTTGTGAACTTGTTGAACATCCTGAAGACTAGTTTTTAAACGGCTGAATACTTTCCTGGAGTGGCTTGTGTGGATTAGAAAGGAAGGTGTGGTATTGTGATGCTGGTGGCAGCTGCGCTCTCATGGCTGCATTTTTAGTTTTTACTTCTTTACAAAAATGCATAATGGCTTCCCGTACGGCAACATGGCGATGCGACCGGTCTGCAACCAGTGGCTCTCTTTTTCGCTTCGACCTATTGGTTTCAAAAATGTAAGAAAGTAGAAAAAGATGGGGGTAAACATATGTTTTTGTTTTAATAGGGTTTCTGTAGGAGGAAAAACATGACACAAAGCTCACTAATTGTTCGAAATCCCACTATTTATAGTAAACATGCTTAACTGATGAGAGGATTCAGCGAGGGTGGTTTTGTCCTAATAATTTTGGCGGTCCTTGAACTCGCCGTAGTTTGTTTACGTGTATAACTTTCGCCAAGCCTCGGGCAGGAGATACAGGACAATAAAATGCCGGACAAACAGATTTAAGAACACTTTTTACCCGAGAGCAATAGTGTCGCTGAACACAAGACAAGAAAGACTGCATGTGAGCTGTGTGCTTGGTATTGTTATTTATTTTTATCTATTTATCTATGTTCTTATGTTTTTAAGTGTTATTATGCATTTGCACTAAATTAGTTTTGCTTACAATTTCGTTGCACAATGTACAATGACAAAGATATATATTCTATTCAGTGGCCTCTCCTGCCATCATGGAAAGAAAAAAAATGTAAAAAGAAAAAAAAAAAATTAAATTGTTATATGTATCCAGCGATTATACTATAAAGTTATTTTCCATTTAACTTCACCAGCTTTAGATTATTTTTTATTCAAAATCACTGAATTTTCACATTTGCTGTTTAAATACTGAGAAGAGACTTGCGGTGAGTCAGTAGCCAGTTGAGCCTCACCATGGATTGCGCAATGACTCGGCTAACTGCTGGCTGCTGTGCAGTGAGACCGTATTGCTGTATGAATTATATTATATATTTCCATAGTGTAGTTAGCTGAGGTATATAATGTACAGTGTATTTTGTCAACAAATGTATGTGTGTAACGTATTTCTTGTGCTGAGCAATCATAAAACTGCTGCAAAGACGCACTGGGTGAGGCTCGCAGTAATCCCGCCTCCTGGTGGTAGAGGGCGCTAGTGATCCCAGAGATCATTCTTGCTTATACTCAGCTGCAGAAGAAGTGACAACAAGCAGCAACAGTTAGCAGGGATCGTTTATTTTTTCCTCTCACCTGGCTTTTTAACATGGAGGATTACATATCTAAAATAAAACAGTTTTCTAAACTGGAGTTTCAATTGAAGCAGGAGGTAATAATTAAAGGAAGATCTCCATCGAGACAGAGAGATTTTTAAAACTGAAGAAAGATAAGGAAGACTTCTATAAACAAGTTATCGATGCTTTCGTTCAAAAGGAGCGGCATGGACTTCATTTATAAGTAAAGGTAAGACCATAATGAAGTTTTTTTTTTTAATTAAATGTGCTTTTTTGTGAACTACAGTTTGTGTGTGTAAAGTTAAAGTTAAGTTAAAGTACCAATGATTGTCACACACACTAGGTGTGGTGACATTTGTCCTCTGCATTTGACCCATCCCCTTGTTCACCCCCTGGGAGGTGAGGGGAGCAGTGGGCAGCAGCGGCACCGCGCCCGGGAATAATTTTTGGTGATTCAACCCCCAATTCCAACCCTTGATGCTGAGTGCCAAGCAGGGAAGAATGCTGGTATGAGCTTGTAAACATAACCCGTTAATTGCTGCCAATCAAATGGTGAATAAGATACTCTTTAGGTTTCATATGTTTGTAAATCTGACTGTGATGAAGTCAGTGCCTCACCAGCCATGGACCTCACCGCACTTGACTTATTCTATTCTATTCTATTCTATTCTATTCTAACGATGCCAGAGAAAGACATATTTTATGCCACTCATTCTTTGTCTCATTTTGTCCACCAAACGTTGTATGCTGTGCATGAATGCACAAAGGTGAGCTTTGTTGATGTAATTGACTTATTGAAGTGCAGGTACACCCTGGACAAGTCACCACCTCATCCCAGGGCCAACACAGATAGACAGACAACATTCACACTCACATTCACACACTGGGGCCAATCAACCTATTCCCAGGTGCATGTTTTTGGAGATGGGACGCAGTCACGGGGAGATCATGCAAACTCCACACAGAACGATCCCGAGCCCGGGATTTACCTACTCATTGTGAGGCACACGCACTAACCCCTGTTCCACCGTGCTGCCGGCAGTGCCAAGTGGGCTTTTCTACTTCTGGGGCTGAGGTTGCCAAGGTAGTTGGATTAAGTCCACCCAGAGTTCCTTAAGGCTCTGGATGCTGTGGAGCTGTCTTGGTTGACAAGACCTTGTAGCATCGCATGGTAATAAGGGGCAGTGCCTCTCGAATGGCAGACTGGGATGATGGTTCTTCTCCTTCAGAAGCGGAAACGGCGGGTGCGTTCCAACTATCCCGGGATCACAATCCTCAGCCTTCCTGGTAAGATCTATTCAGGTCTACTGGAGAGGAGGCTACGGAGGATAGTCAATTCTAGGATTCTAGGTGGAACTGTGGATCAGCTCTATGCTCACGGCCCAATCCTTGAGGATGTATAGGAGTTTGCAGAAAGTCTTCGACCGTGTCCGTTGAGAAATCGTGGGAGTGCTCAGAGACGGTCGTGTGATCGATGTCAGAGCTCGGTCTGCTTTGCCTGTAGTAAGTCAGAACTATTTTCAGTGAGATTTGGATTTCCCTTTGTCCCCGATTCTGTTCATAACTTTTATGGACTTCATTTCTAGGCGCAATTGAAACTCAGTAGCCCAACCGATGTCTGCGTGACCAGTGATTTGCACTTATCCATTTAACACAAGGGACATACCCCACTAAAGGCATACAAGCATGCCTTCATTTTGTTTGTTAACCTAGCCTCACACACAAACACACACACACACACACACATATACAAACACACACATTTGACCCCATTGTGTTGCTTTAAAGGTGCTTCTCCTTGCATTGGCTCTAATTCGATAAAAATGTGCTTAATAGTGTTTGTAGACTTTTCAAAGGCTTTATTGCGGGCGAGGCCGACATGAGGCGTACGAGCACCGACAGGAATATTAAGCAAGGCAGACACGGCCATATAGAATATAAATGGGCTTATTTTACAGCGCAGTCCTCTGCAAACCGATGCACAGACTTCTCTCTTTGCAATAAATCATTCCCATTCAGACAGCTTCTACTCTAAGGCCATTGTTTAAGACTATCTACAAAAGAGAGGAAGGGGAGGTAAATAAATTGGTTCACACCGAAAAAAAAGAGAGAATGGGTGCTGCAGTTGGGAACAACATGATAGGCTGGTGAAAAGTAGAAAGTAGTTGATTAATTGATGATAATAAAGTTGGGGATTGAATAAAGCTGCAGAGTGTCAGAGGGGGCTGATTTTAAAAGGGGAAGAGACTTGGGAGAAATTCCAGCTAAAAGAGCAGAATGAGAATAGTATTTTTTTTTTTTTTTTGGCATAGCATTTTAGTTGTGAGCCAGCCATGCGATGATTGACGTAACAATGCAGTCTAAGTCTCGGTGTCACTGGCAGATAAATATTTTGTCAGAAATGCTGAAGCTTAACGACATGTTTTGCTACTTTTACTGAGGACAGTAGTCGAGTCCATCAGATTGCAGCTGATTTGTAGAAATATGTCATTTATATTCTTCTCTGCCATGCATCAATACGACAGGAGAAGAGACAGGAGACCTGTACTTGATAGGACACTGCAGCATTTGTGAGTTCTAGCTGCAGCTGCACTCAAATGGAGAACAAGGAGGACGCTTTGCAGGAACTGTATGACGTAGAGATGTTAAGAATGCAACATTAAACATGCTTATATAACTGAAAATTGATACAATAATGAGAATTTAGACTCCCTCTGCCACGTTTTTTTTTGTGTAGTAATTTACATGTATAGCGACCAATATCTGGCCCCATCGAGCAGTGTTTAACAAGTAGCACAGCCAATTAAAAAAATATTATCTTGAATGTGTTAAGTCTGATGATTAGCATGTAGATTGATCAACGTCTGCATAAAAGTTTGGTATTGTGACCAATCAAGGACTGCCACCACTGTAATTTTTGACCGGTAGAGTGACCCATGTTTGCGTTTCAAAAATACTCTTGTCTTCATAAAAAAAAAACATAAAAACTTAAGAACAACCAATGGCTGATGCTCCATATACTTGTCATGTAGACTGGGTGATTTTTCTGGCTGGCTGAAATATTGTGTAAATTATTTTATCTGGTCAAGTCCTCAAATACAGAATGATTAGCATGCTGAATGTTACATTGTATTAATAAATAAAGAACAGAATATCAGAAGCATTAATTCAGGTAGAAAATATCACAAATTCCATTACCAAACATCGTTGAAATTTTAAAGCATGATCATAACAATCCACATTTTATTTTATCATCCATGAAAATGCTATCTAAACATGGAGTAGTTCCTTCTCTGAATGCAAGTGCTCCTATGGCAGGAATACAAATCCTGTAGTCCAACAAAATACAAAATCTGGCAGGACACCAATGCACTGCTGAATTTTTTTTTAAATACATATATATATATATTTAATTAAAAGTGTGTTTGTCATATAGGAGTTTGAGCTGTTTAAAAAACATCATGTTTAAAACAGATTTCATTACAGCAAATTATTTGTCCAGTCATGGTGTTAAAACTTGAAAATTATCTATCTAGGTTACACTTATCAATGATGAAAAATGATTTACAGTGGGGCAAAAAAGTATTTAGTCAGCCACCGATTGTGCAAGTTCTCCCACTTAAAATGATGACAGAGGTCTGTAATTTTCATCATAGGTACACTTCAACTGTGAGAGACAGAATGTGAAAAAAAATCCAGGAATTCACATTGTAGGAATTTTAAATAATTTATTTGATAACTATGGTGGAAAATAAGTATTTGGTCAACCATTCAAAGCTCTCACTGATGGAAGGAGGTTTTGGCACAAAATCTCATGATACATGGCCCCATTCATTCTTTCCTTAACACGGATCAATCGTCCTGTCCCCTTAGCAGAAAAACAGCCCCAAAGCATGATGTTTCCACCCCCATGCTTCACAGTAGGTGTGGTGTTCTTGGGATGCAACTCAGTATTCTTCTTCCTCCAAACACGAAGAGTTGAGTTAATACCAAAAAGTTCTATTTTGGTTTCATCTGACCCCATGACATTCTCCCAATCCTCTGCTGTATCATCCGTGTATCCATTTTGGTATAAACTCAACTCGTCGTGTTTGGAGGAAGAAAAATACTGAGTTGCAACCCAAGAACACCATACCTACTGTGAAGCATGAGGGTGGAAACATCATGCTTTGGGGCTGTTTTTCTACTAAAGGGACAGGATGATTGATCCGTGTTAAGGAAAGAATGAATGGGGCCATGTATCGTGAGATTTTGAGCCAAAACCTCCTTCCATCAGGGAGAGCTTTGAATGGTTGACCAAATACTTATTTTCCACCATAATTTACATATAAATTCTTTAAAATTCCTACTATGTGAATTCCTGGATTTTTTCCCCACATTCTGTCTCTCACAAATGAAGTGTACCTATGATGAAAATTACAGACCTCTGTCATCATTTTAAGTGGGAGAACTTGCCCAATCGGTGGCTGACTAAATACTTTTTTGCCCCACTGTATATCGGCGTGATTAATCGAGATACATTTTGAGTTAACTATGAACCACAAGTGATTATCACAAATACATATTTTAATCTTTTGACAGCCCTAATATATGCATACACATACAGTATATACATGTATGCATATATATATAAAACAGTCTTAAGAATGACCAATAACCGAGGCTCTGTATGATTGTCATGTAGCTTGGCACTGTCTGCATGTTGATTTAGTAATGTTTGACAGGTAGAGGGGTCAATGTATTCATCCAAAAAAATATTGAGAAGGACCAATAACTGGTACTGTGGAAATGAATAAACATGTACACTGACCAATGTCCTCATGAATCTTAAGTCTAGTGAACGGCCAAGTACTGAGACTCTGTATGGTTGTCGTGTAAACTGGCCAATGTCTGCATGTTGACTTAGTCCGGAACTACTTTGTAATGTTTGATAGGTAGAGTGACCAATGTCTGCATAAAAAAAAATCGCATTGACAATGACCAGTAACTGATAATGTGGAAATGAGTAAACATGTTGACTGACCAATGTCAACATGTATATTACGTCTTGTGACCGACCGAGGACTGGTGGCACTATGTATGACAGGGACTATCATACATAGTGAATAGCCTCTTCATAATTTAGAAAAAAATCTGACTGATACTTCTAAAGATTGTCATTTAAATTGGCCAATGTCTGCATGCCAATGTCTGCATGCCAATGTCTGCACTTATTCTGAAACTACTTTATGTTTGAGATAGAGTGACCAATGTCTTCATGAAAATTAGCATTTACAATAACCAATAACTGGTTTCGGGGAAATAAGTAGACATGTAGACCGGTGTTGTCATTCATACTGAGTTTTTGCGACCAACCAAGGACTGGCGGCACTTTGTATGACATGTAGAGTTACCAATATCTGAATGACAAAAATACTCTTTTGACAGACCAAGTCGTGTGGCCAATGTATTCATCAAAAAATATAATTGAGAATGACCAATAACTGGTACCAATGAATAGACATATACACTTGACCAATGTCGTCATGAATCTTAAATTTAGTGAACGGCCAAGGACTGGCGGCACTTTGTATGACAGGTAGTGACCAATGTCTGCATTGCAAAAATAGTCTCCTTGTTATATATAGCAAAAAAAAAAAATCTGAAGTATGACCAATGATTGACACTCGGTATGATTGTCATGTAAACTGGCCAATGTCTGCATGTTGACTTAGTCCGGAACTACTTTGTAATGTTTGATAGGTAAAGTGACCAATGTCTGCATAAAAAAATCGCATTGACAATGACCAGTCACTGGTAATGTGGAAATGAGTAAACATGTTGGCTGACCAATGTCATCAGGAATATTACGTCTCATAACCGACCAAGGACTGGTGGCACTATGTATGAAAGAGAGTGTGACCATTGTCCGCATTACAAAACTAGCCTCGTCCTAATAAAAAACATGTTTTAAGAGCGAACAATGACTGATACTCCCAATTATTGTCATGTAAATTAGCCAATGTCTGCATGTTGACTTATTCTAGAACCTTTTTGTATGTTTGAGATGAAGTGACCAATGTCTTAATCAAAATGACAATTTACAATAACCAATACCTGGTACTGTGGAAATAAGTAGACATGTCGACCGGTGTTGTATTTCATATTTAATTTAGCGACCAACCAAGGACTGGCGGCACTTTGTATGACATGTAGAGTTACCAATATCTGAATGACAAAAATACTCTTTTGACAGACCAAGTCGTGTGGCCAATGTATTCATCAAAAAATATAATTGAGAATGACCAATAACTGGTACTGTGGAAATGAATAGACATATACACTTCACCAATGTCGTCATGAATCTTAAATTTAGTGAACGGCCAAGGACTGGCGGCACTTTGTAGGACAGGTAGTGACCAATGTCTGGATTGCAAAAATAGTCTCCTTGTTATATATAGCAAAAAAAAAATCTTAAGTATGACCAATGATTGACACTCGGTATGATTGTCATGTAAACTGGCCAATGTCTGCATGTTGACTTAGTCCGGAACTACTTTGTAATGTTTGATAGGTAGAGTGACCAAAGTCTGCATAAAAAAAAATCGCATTGACAATGACCAGTCACTGGTAATGTGGAAATGAGTAAACATGTTGACAGACTAATGTCATCATTAATATTACGTCTCATAACCGACCAAGGACTGGTGGCACTATGTATGACAGGGAGTGGGACCATTGTCCGCATTACAAAACTAGCCTCGTCCTAATAAAAAACATGTTTTAGGAGCGAACAATGACTGATACTTTCAATTATTGTCATGTCAATTGGCCAATGTCTGCATGTTGACTTATTCTAGAACCATTTTGTAATGTTTGAGATCGAGTTTTTAATTGATTGATTGATACTTTTATTAGTAAATTGCACAGTACAGTACACATTCCGTACTATTGACCACTAAATGGTAACACCCGAATAAGTTTTTCAACTTGTTTAAGTCGGGGTCCATGTTAATCAATTCATGGTACAATGTCTCAATGAAAATGACCATTTACAATAACCAATAACTGGTACGGTGGAAATAAGTAGACATGTAGACCGGTGTCGTCATGCATATTGAGTCTAGCGACCAACCAAGGACTGGCGGCACTTTGTATGACAGGTAGTTACCAATATTGCATTACAAAAATAATCTCTTGACTGACCAAATCCTGATGCTGCCTCTTATGTTTGACAGGTAGACTGACCAGTGTCTTGATAAAAGGAAAATAGTCTTAGGAATGACTAAGTGCTGCATTATAGTAATTGAAATGTAAAGTAAATCGGCCAATACCCAAATATTAATTTAGTCTGGCACCACTCAGCAATGTCTGACATGTGGTCATGAAAGACAAATGATTGAGCATGACCAATGAGTGGCGCTGAGAGAATGAATAGAATGCAGACCCACCATTGACTTCATGAAGATTAAGTTTGGCATTGACTAGCCTAGATCCCCCTGAGGACCAGCATCTTCTGCAGTAAACATGTATTTTGTGCTGATGGACATGTTGACTCGGAACTAGTCAAATGAGGGCTTCACGGTAGTGCGTCTGCCTCAAAATACGAAGGTCCTGAGTAGTCTGGGGTTTAATCCCGGGCTTGGGATCTTTCTGTGTGGAGTTTGCATGTCCTCCCCGTGAATGCGTGGGTTCCCTCCGGGTACTCCGGCTTCCTCCCACTTCCAAAGACATGCACCTGGGGATAGGTTGATTGGCAACACTAAATGGGCCCTAGTGTGTGAATGTGAGTGTGAATGTTGTCCGTCTATCTGTGTTGGCCCTGCGATGTCCAGGGTGTACTCCGCATTCCGCCCGATTGTAGCTGAGATAGGCACCGGCGCCCCTCGCAACCCCAAAGGGAATAAGCGGTAGGAAATGGATGGATGGATTAGATATATTTTTATGTACAATGTAAAAATAATCTGTAGATTTTACAGGAAAAAACCTGCAGGTCAGTCTCCAGAATTTTACCTATTGGAAGTGTGTTTTACAACATAATACTGTAGATAGAAAACAGTACCACTTTTTTTTTTTTATTTCTGACGACAGCTGGCAGTTTTTTACTGAAAAAAAAATGTGGTGCCGTTTTTTTCCTTTTACTGTAATAAATTGTAAAAACAGCAACTGTAGGTTTTACAGTTAAAAACCTGCTGGTCAGTCTCCAGAATTTTACTGTTTTAAAGTGTGTTTTACAACATATTACTGTAAATAGAAAACAGTACCACTTTTTTATTTTATTTCTGGCAACAGAGCTGCCAGTTTTTTACTGAAAAACAAAATGAGGTACCGTTTTTTTCCTTTTACAGTAATACATTGTAAAAACAACAACTGGAGGATTTATGGTAAAAAAAAACAAACAGACCTAATTTGACAGAATTTTACTGTAAAAAACAGTGGTCGAGTTTTATCAAATTACAGTAAGATGCTGTAAAAAAGTTTTACCATAAAAACTATTGTCATTTTTACAGTGTACAATTTGATGGATAACTTGCTTTGAAATCATAAATTGAGCATATGTCACGACTTGGACTATGGTGTGGATTGTTTTCCCGAGGTGCAAAGCGATTGGAACGGACATGGCGTGAAGGTAAAGACATCTTTTAATTAATAACTCAAAAAAGGAACAAACGAAAAGCGCTCACAGAAGAAGTTCAAAACTTGGCTATGAAAACAAAAAACTTGCCTTAAGGCAAAACTATGGACACAAAACAAACACTTGCACAATGGCATGAATAACAAAAAACTTACTTGGAACAAGAAAGGAACAGGGATCATCGGCATGGATAACGAGGGATTTTTGAGGGTGAGTAGAAGGTGATAAAGGGTGATGTCGCCAGGCTGACTGCTTGGCAACTGCAGGCCTAAATGGTGACGTGGTGATTGACAACAGGTGCATGAGTCCAAGTCAATCATGTGCATGAGTCTTGAGAACAGGTGAACTGATTTGTAGTCATGGAAACAAAAACAAACCAGGGTGCGCAAAAACAGGAACTAATGGAGTCAAAAACAAAACAGAACATAACTAAACAGAACATGATCACAAAGACATGACAGCATGTATTCCAGTGTTTATTTAACAAAATAATATTTGGAATGTATGATAACATGACATTTATTGCAATGTTGGATAATAAAGTTTTAAATATATGCAATTTCATGAAGTACGTATATATTGTTTCTGACAAAATGGAAAAAAATGTGTATATTTAGTAAGAAAATATATATACATAATTCCAAACGGGCCATACACAAATCAAGTTTGACACCTGTGGACTAGATTCTCCTTCTTGCACCATCGCTTTTTGGATGCATAATTTTGCGTCGCGTTGTACTTTGTTCTGCCTGCCTCCTCTGCATTCCGGGGTCCACTTTCACCGAACGTTACAGAATGTGTAAGACAAAGTTGTAATAGTGCCATTTGAGGGATATACCGTAAATTATAAAAAAAACTAAGACCTTTGCACCGCATTTTTGTATTTCTAAGTTGTCTTAAAGGATGTTAAACATTTGACACGGCAATTTTTAGGTCAGTTTGTACGTTTAACCTCAACCCCAGCCTTATGAGCCACTATGACACAGAAATGAGAAGACGATGACATACTGCATTGAATGTTTAAAATGTAATTCCCCACTCTATCTCAAAAAGGACCCTTTTTTTCCTCAATGTTGAAGCGCCCTCCCAATCGATGGCAAATTGCTCCATCTCTCAGGGCAGCCAAAGCCCTCGTCCACAATATAAAAGCACATCTCTCAGCGAGGAAAGGAGAGTCAGAGCCCTAATTTAGTCTGCAATAAAAAAATAAAAAAAACAGCAGAAGGAGGAAGGGGGGGTGGGGGGTGGCTTAGAGAAACGGACTCTTTCCAGGAGATTAATCATCCAAATTTAATGGATATCAAATAATTAATACAGTAGAACGTACAGCTTGTATTACTGTGACTTTCCCTGGATCGATCATGTGCAGGAAAATCCATAATTAAAATTATGCCAGCGACAGCAAATCATTAAGATTTCTATTCAGGAGCTGTCATGCTTGGGGAAAATGAAATATGCACCAACTCTACCACCCTCCCCCACCAGCGATGCATTGGCTATTAGACACAGAAATAAATTATAACTGCCTCCTACAAAAATGGGTGCTTGATTATATGAGAAAAGCATGCCATCAATCTTGTGTGAATGAATCCTCCATATTACAGTCTCAAATAAAACAAGAGTTATAACTAATATCCTTCATTTGCCTCAAATATTCACCTCATATACAAGTTGTAAACCCTTTGTGTGACAATTACAATTTTAAAATATGGCATTGTAATGAAATATATGAAATATTCTTAATGGAAAACTGCATGTTTGTTTTTTTTCCCAATTTTGCTTATCCACACACACACACTATTTGTGAGACAAGAACACATGTCTTTCACACACACAGAGCGCATAGCAATGCTACACTCCAGCAGCACCGAGAGCGGACCCAGCCAAACTGCCCCAAGGTAACGTTGCCGTTTTCACTGCCCACTAAGAAGTTTATTTAAAAAAACGCTCCAAAGTTAGGCTGCACGTTTCCAAAAATGCACTAGCTCGATGCTAATATATATTGGCTATGCTATTTACCGGCAGCGTTTCTGGGTGTTGTTGATAGATGGCTTTAGCTTTGCTTAGTACAGTTTTGACTTGCATTGGGTTATACTTGTGTTGTTGCGATCTGCTGCTCAGATCTACGCTATTTATTTTTCTATTTTGTATATTTCTCCGATTCCTTATTTCCTGTTTGCTTCGTCACCATGGTCACTCATCAGTCCACCTACTAGTCTCGCCCCGCACACCTGCTAATAATTATCACCCTCCTATTTAAGCTCACCTTTTCTGTTCACTCATTCTCGGATCCTAATTTGCCCACACGCAACAGTGACGACTCTCATCATTCTATGTATGTATTTTCTCGCTAGCTCTCACGCTAAGCCACTTTATTTTCCAGCTTTCATGCTGAATGTTTTTGTTTACTCTTTTGTGTCCTCGTGCCAAGTTTTAGTTTTCCTTGTGTTTATCCTAGCTTTCACGCTAGCTTCTTTTGTTTGCCTTATCCCTTTACACCAGTGTTTTTGTTCATAGCCTTTTGTTATTAAATAAATACCCTTTATCTTACCTATGCTGTGTTCTGCTTCGACGCATCCACGGGAAAACCACACCGGCATTACCATGCCGAAGAAGAGTCCTCACATGTGTAGCGCTTTGTACCTTTTTAAGGAACTCAAAGCGCTTTGACACTATTTCCACATTCACACACGCATTCACACACTGATGGCGGGAGCAGCCACGCAAGGCCCTAACCAAGACTCATCAGGAGCAAGGGTGAAGGAACCCTCCAGTTGCTGGCACAGCCATTCTCCCAACTGCGCCACGCCATCCCCATTTACAGATTTAGTGACAAACTGTGGTTACTGACAGTGGTTTCCTGAAGTGTTCCTGAGCCCATGCGGTGATATCCTTTACACACTGATGTCGCCTGCATCAAAATAAACATATCATCGCTTACGTGCAGTGATTTCTCCAGATTCTCTGAATCTTTTGATGATTTTACGGACCGTACCTGGTGAAATCCCTAAATTCTTTGCAATAGCTGGTTGAGAAATGTTGTTTTTAAACTGTTTTGACTGTTTGCTCGCACATTTGTTCACATTTGTGGTGACCCTCGCCCCATCCTTGTTTGTGAATGACTGAACATTTCATGGAAGCTTTTTTTTTTATAACTAATCATGGCACCCACCTGTTCCCAATTAGCCTGTTCACCTGTGCGATGTTCCAAATAAGTGTTTGATGAGTCAAACACCGGTCGCCCGGGTGGGGATTGGTTCCCCACAAATCTCCGGTCCCCTCCAAGGTTTCTCGTAGTCATCCCATTGGGTGGAGTTTTTCCTTGGCCTGATGTGTGATCTGAGCCGAGGATGTCGTTGTGGCTTGTGCAGCCCTTTGAGACACTCGCGATTTAGGGCTATATAAGTAAACATTGATTGATCGATTGATTAATTTGGAGGTCACAGCATGTAAATCGCACATTGTTGGCAGTTTTTAGATGTTTTTTTGTAGAGTGCTTGATAGGAGAAGACGTAGAATCCCCATTACTTGCATTGTTAGCCGCCTCACGCTAAATTAGGCCATAAACAAAATCTTGTTCAGGGCCACAAAAAGCCTGCTCATGCCCTGCCTCTGTTACCGCTCTGATGCGATCGCCGAAGGCAACTGTGTCACCACCGCTCCCCGCCGAAGGGCGATATGGAAAAAAGGTTAAAAAAAAGCTGTCAGCGTTTGCCATCGGTGTAAAAGAGGCTACAAGGTGCATGTCTATGATGGCCAGCCCTTCCGAATCAAAAATACCTTCCAGCACAACAAAGCATCATATTGCTCTGTCAAATCGCCGCCGTTATCCGTATTGCTCTGCGCCAACAGCGAGATCTTTGCAATCATTCCGCCGCATTTTCACATTTTGCTCTCTCGCTCACTCTGGAGAAATGGCTTGTAAAATGTCTCGTCTTCCACGAAAATATCATCGGCGCAGTGTATTATTAACGCGGATGGACACAGGCTGTCAGATGGAGTGTGTGTTGTTTGCTTTTTAAAGATCCCCCGAAGCACAAATCAAAGCTGAGGTCATAAGCTGCACTTGTGATATATATATATATATATATATATATATATATATATATATATATATATATATATATATATATATATATATATATATATATATACATATATAGTGGTCCAAACTGTGCTGAGGTCCATCTCATAAGCAAGGAGGAGCAATAGCAGTATTTCTGCAGGAAATCTGGAATGAAATGTACTTGGAATCGATCTAAATATTACACTCCATAAACCACAATTATGTGCTCGTGCTTTTAAATCAGAGTCCATAACATCCAGAAGATTACATTTCGGCTTTAGGAGATATAATGAAAATCTGTGTAGCCATTTCTCTAATCTTATTAAATATTGACTTCACGTCTACATGTTAGCATTGTGACTGCAGTCATTTTATGCTGGTCATAACTACGCACCCATTTGATTATTTGTCTAGGCTAGTGGGAATTCACATTTCTAAACCGGAAATCCAAAGAAAAATCAATAACTCATTTGGGCTAAGCCCCAGATCTTCTTCAGTCCACAATCAGTCCCTGCTAAACACGACGCATATGTGGCCCTTCCGGGTATCGAATTTGGTACTTTTATAGGCACCAATTGAATTTGGGTATAAATTCACATAAAAATCAAATGGTGCCAAATTTAGATACCCTTTGTTGCACGTGCCATCAGGTCGGTTCAAACACTTGGTGGGGAAACAAGCACTTAAGCAGTACTCAGAGCAGACTCAAATAGACTGACTCTAGTTCAGTGCTTCTTAAATAGAAGAGTGGGCCCCCCTTTGAGCAAGTTCAAAACAGCTCGTTAAATGCGGGTGGGAGACGGGGGAAGGGGTGTGTGCGAGGCAATAATGTTATGTTTCCTCAGTGTTAGTAAATCATTCTTGACATATACTGATTAAAATATACACATTAACTTCGGTGGGGGCAGGTGTGAGAATGAAATTCTGTCCCTTGGTGGTGGGGGGATGGTGGAACTTGCAAGCGTATTTCTTCATTTTGCTTGTCGACGGTGTAATATATTGGGTTGGAGTCAATAACCAGGCGACGTGATGAAGTTACGTCTCTTTACTGTGGGCTTCAGAACAGACTCCCTAATGCATGTTCCTTGACTGCACTTAAATGTAGAATATATTTATATTCTATTCTATGTACAGTATATGGCAGTATTGTCCTGTTTAAGAGGGTCACAATATTGAGTCAGGTCTGTATGGAGCTGGAGGGGGTGTTGCCTTCAGCTCCGCCTGAATTTCGGGAGAAAATTTGTCCCGGGAGGTTTTCGGGAGCGGCGCTGAATTCTGGGAGTCTCCCGGAAAATCCGGGAGGGTTGGCAAGTATGGTCGTAAGTTAAACTAAACCCGCTAGCACCAAATCCCCCCACCCCCTCCATGCGTTAGTTGAGGTGGGCGGGGTTTGGGGGTGCGGTGTTTGGTGCTAGGGGGAGTGTATATTGTAGCCCGGAAGAGTAGGGATGCATGGGATTCTGGGTATTTGTTCTTTTGTGTTTATGTTGTGTTACAGTGCCGATGTTCTCCCAAAATGTGTTTGTCATTTTTGTTTGGTGTGGGTTCACAGTGTGGCGCATATTATTAAGAGTGTTGACGTTGTTTATATTACAACCCTCAGTGTAACCCGTATGGCTGTTGACTAAGTATGCGTTGCAGTCGCTTTGTGTTTTAACAGAGGCTGAATAAAAAATATGATCGGTCAGCACGCAGCCCGCGTTATGTAAAAGCGGGCGGGATGACATGTTCTAGAGGGGGTTAAAGGCATTGCCATCACTGCACACCCTCAATAGTGAAGTCCAGGTGTAAATTGGAGAATGTTATCCCCGGGTGATTTCTGAGAGAGGCACTAAAATCCGGAAACCTCCCAAAATAATCGTTTGGGTCGGCAATTTAGCAGCTGAGTGATCAAAGAGCCGCATGCGGCTCCGGAGCTGCGGGTTGCCGACCTCTGATCTAGACCAACAATAATGTTTTGCCTGATTGGCTGCACAGGACAGATTAAAAAAAGAAATGTAGAAAAAATATATATATTTTTGATTTTTTTTTAAATCAATTCAGAATGGTTGAAAACAACAAAAGAAGCAATTACATTCCTTAATATAAACATCCCAACGACACTGCAAACTTGTATTCTTGGGGATCTCCATCAATTTAGTAACGTGTCATCAAAGAGTAAAAATGCATTTCTTTCAATATGCATGAAAAAAAAAGGGTAATATTAAAAAAAAAAAAATGGATAGATGTCGATAGTCCAACACATACTGACTGGTATACACAAGCTATGGAGATTATATCAGTAGAAAAATCTGCATTTAGTTTCGATAATAATGAGTCATATATTCGAATATGGGATCCATTATTTAAATTTGTTTTAACTTATAAATGAACCTAAAATATGACTTATTTTATCTTTGTAAAAATTTTGGACACAATGTGTTGTCAAGCTTGTGAGATGAGATGCAAGTGTAAGCACCTGTGACACTATTGTTAATTTTTTTATTTTATTTTATTTTTAATGTCAATGAGGGATTTTTAATCACTGCTATGTTGAAATTGTTACTAATATTGATACTGTTGTTGATTATATTCATTTTTGTTTCACTACTGTTAGATTGTTCTGTGTCATGTTTGTGTGTCCCCTCAATTGCTCTGTTTATTGCAGTTCTGAGTGTTGCTGGGTCGGGTTTGGTTTTGGAATTGGATTCCATTATTGTGGTATTGCTGTGTATTGTTCTGTTGGATTGATTAATTAAAAAAAAAAAAAAAAAAAAAAAAAGAATTGTTGCAGGGCTTCACGGTGGAAGAGGGGTTAGTGCGTCTGCCTCACAATACGAAGGTCCTGCAGTCCTGGGTTCAAATCCAGGCTCGGGATCTTTCTGTGTGGAGTTTGCATGTTCTCCCCGTGAATGCGTGGGTTCCCTCCGGGTACTCCGGCTTCCTCCCACTTCCAAAGACATGCACCTGGGGATAGGTTGATTGGCAACACTAAAAATTGGCCCTAGTGTGTGAATGTGAGTGTGAATGTTGTCTATCTATTTGTGTTGGCCCTGCGATGAGGTGGCGACTTGTCCAGGGTGTACCCTGCCTTCCGCCCGATTGTAGCTGAGATAGGCGCCAGCGCCCCCCGCGACCCCGAAAGGGAATAAGCGGTAGAAAATGGATGGATGGAGAATTGTTGCAATTAAGAATTGCAAATATTTCAAAAAGCGATTTATTTTTTTTGACACAATTAATAACTAATCAACTGAAAGGCCCACCAATGTCTTTGTAGAATTAAACCAAAATGTAACACATCTCCCAGGTGAAAATCTTGTCCCACAAAGCAGCAGCAGCCTGCACACCTAAATCATTCATAAATGTTTACGTAGCGCCCGATGCGGCGAATACGTTGACACGGCTGACACGGCTGACACGGTCACTGCATTGCCACGTGAAGCCCAACTGGGCAGATGCATCAATAATGAAAGGCTACAAATAGAAGGTTAAGGACCTCTTGATGAATGACTGGTAGACTGCTTCTAGCACAACATATGTCATCCCTCCTTCCCTTAACAACCAGCCCCTCGCTCCATTTGTCTGCCTTTGTCCGCAAACACGGACGGGTTAGCGCGAAGACAATGATCGCTCACAGGTGACATGTCTAATAGTGCCCCTCGCCAGACCACTTTCACCTGACATGTTGGATAAATCCAAGTGGAGAAGTCGACGTGACGGATCTCGGAATGACAAGTAGCGTTGGTTGGATTGTTTGGTGACTTGAGAGCAAACTTTTCCAGCTCAATAAACCTGAGTTAGATATGCGATTGTTCCTCTGGGTATTTGTTTGTGCTAGCTATCTCCTTTACGTCTAAAAAGGGATGCAATTAGATATGTCCGATAATATTGGACTATCGGACTGCCGATATTATCGGCCGATGAATGTTTTAAAATGTAATATCGGAATTTATCGGTATCGGTTTCAAAAAGTAAAATGTATGACTTTTTAAAACGTCTCTGTACGGAGTGGTACACGGACGTAGGGAGAAGTACAGAGCGCCAATAAACCTTAAAGGCACTGCCTTTGCATGCCGGCCCAATCATATAAAATCTACGGCTTTTCACACACACAATTGAATGCAAGCATACTTGGTCACAAGCCATACAGGTCACACTGAGGGTGGCCATATAAACAACGTTGACACTGTTACAAATATGCGCCACACTGTGAACCCACACCAAACAAGAATGACAAACACATTTCTACATAAACACAAATACCCAGAACCCGTTGCAGCACTAACTCTTCAAGTATGCTATGATATTTACACCCCCGCCACCCCAAACCCGCCCCACCCCAACCCCGCCCACCTCAACATCCTCATGCTCTCTCAGGGAGAGCATGTCCCAAATTCTAAGCTGCTGTTTTGAGGCATGATAAAAAAAATAATGCTCTTTGTGACTTCAATAATAAATATGGCAGTGCCATGTTGGCATTTTTTTTCCATAACTTGAGTTGATTTTTTTTCCGAAAACCCTGTTACATTGTTTAATGCATCCACCGGGGCATCACAACAAAATGAGGCATAATAATGTGTTAATTCCACGACTGTATATATCAGTATCGGTTGATATCGGAATCGGTAATTAAGAGTTGGACAATATCGGAATATCGGATATCAGGAAAAAAGCCATTATTGGACATCTCTAGATGCAATGATTAAAGAGTTTGACTATATGGCTATAGTCCAAGTTAGGGGACGGCAACCCAAAATATTGAAAGAGCCATATTGGACCGAAAATACAAAATAAAAATCCGTCTAAAAGCCGCAAAAAATTCAAAGCCTTATATTAGTGTTATAATGAAGGCAACATGTGAGGTAGCCCACTATAAAAGTCTGACGCAAATCTTCGTTGACAGAAATGTTATATTTGAATTTTTTTTCTACATATTTTTGCTAGATTGGAAATCATTAATAAAATGCAGGCTTCTCACAGAATGAGATAACTTCGGAAATTACTGGCTGAGAATGGCCAAAGGTATAGATGTGTGTGTCCAAGTTTAAGGAAACGGCAGGCTTTCTTGTTCTAATGGATTTAGTACAATCTTTGCAAGCTGGGTAACATTTGCTGTGGTCTGGAACAACATGGCCCACAAAAATTCTCCAAGAAATGCAGCCAATATTACATACAGATAAGGTGTCATGAGAGGTGCAAATGAGGTGGCGACTTGTCCAGGGTGTACTCCGTCTTCCGCCCGATTGTAGCTGAGATAGGCGCCAGCGCCCCCACGACCCCAAAAGGGAATAAGCGGTAGAAAAAAGGATGGATAATACATAAGTAAAGGAAATTACATGAGCTCAAATATACCTACAAACGAGGCATAATGATGCAATATATACTGTACATACAGCTGGCCTAAATAACATGTTAGCATCGATTAGCTTGCTGTCATGCAGTGACCAAATATGCCTGTTTAACACTCCAACAAGTCAATAACATCAACAAAGCTCACCTTTGTGCATTCACACACAGCATAAAAGGTTGGGTGGACAAAGAAGAAGTGGCATAAAACACGTCTTTCTGTGGCAGCATCGGAGAAAGTTGTGCATGAAAACAAAGTACGATGAGTTCAAGGACAAAACGGTGCTTGCCAAATACTCTCATCAGTGAAGCATAATTAATATAAACAGTGGGATTTCTAACAATTACGAAGGTTTGTGTCATGTTTGTTCTCTTACAGAAAATATAGTAGAACATTTTCTTTTTTCTTCATCTTTTTCCATTTTCACACATCTTTGAAAGAGGTCCAGTGAGCCACTAGGGTGGCGCTAGAGAGCCGCATGTGGCTCTGGACTCGTGGGTTGCTGACCCCCGGTCTAAGTAATAATCATGATTATTTTTGCATTGATTAACTTCCCAAAAACCAAGTATAAAATTGCATGGACTTTTTGTGATGAGGAGGCGACTTGTCCAGGGTGTACCGAATGCAGCTGAGATAGGCTCCAGCACCCCCCGCGACCCCAAAAGGGACAGGCGGCAAAAAATGGATTCTGTAAATATTTGGATGTGTTATTTATTACTGTTAAGACTAACAGTAATTAAACAATAGTGTGATACCAGTAAAAAAGCATGTAAACACAGGGTATTATTAATAATAAATACATTATTCAATATTTGTATAACTACAATGAGACTCCGATTAACTTTATTGATCGCCAGCGGAAAATGTTATTCATGTGGAAAATATACTCAAGTGTTATTGTCATCAAATGTCATCCATGCCTATTTTTTTTTCATTTTTAATCATTTTCCTGCTGTGTTAATAATTGGAATGCACATAATTAGGTATATGTTATTGTCACGCCCCAATTGCCAGGGTAGTCACACGTGTTGGTGTTTTCCTCGGTTTGGGTTCTTATTTTCTAGTTTCCACTTTCTGTTGTCCTCGCAGCCACTTTACTTTGTCTGCCAGTGCATCTTTTTATGTTTGTTAATTAAGTCTCTTTCGGTTCAGTCGTTAGTGCTGGCTGGTTGCTGGATCATCGGAAGTTGTTTGTTTGCTTGTGTTTCCCAGTAATGTGTTAACTTCCAAGAATTCATTACACTGCCTTTGTTTTCTTCATGCTTCTGGTGCAGTCTCGGTTTTTCCCTAAACGGTCTCTCCTGCTGTCTTTTGCACCTTGGGATCAAAACAAGGCGCAACAAACTACAAGCTCCTGATATTATGTTGGTGTTTTACACTTGCTATATTAACTTACTATGTCCATAGACAGGAAGAAGCACGATGGTCACTGATTGAAGGCATTGTTAGTTCACACTGAACTGTCTCAACGATCATGTGACACCTTTATATTCAACTCTTTACCAACTCGATTCTTAATGCCACTAACAAAATTTAACTCGGTTATTATGTCTTTACTTTGGTGTGTAGAGCTGGGTGGATATCCTGCAAATGCAGCACCATGTTGGACACATTTAGACGCAACTTTCTTTAGGCAGGTTTTGCAAATGGATGAGCACTCACCTTCAATGGGAATTTTTTAAAATACCCTAATTGTCCCCACACTGCCGAATTCTGCTTTTTTTGGGGGTGGGAATAGTTTACTTCTTTGTCCTGCTGCTATTTGTAAGTTAATGTGTTTTCCTGACTATAAGGCGCACTTAAAATAATTGTTTCACCTCAAAACTTGATAGAGCGCCTTACAACCCAATGTGCCTAATGTACGGAAAAATTCTGGTTTTGCTTACCGACCTCTAATCAATTTTATTTGGTACATTGTGTAATGATAAGTGTGACTAGTAGATGGCAGTCAAACATAATATATATGTCCATCCATCCATCTATTTTTCTACCGCTTATTACCTTACGGGTCGCGGAGGGCGCTGGTGCCTATGTCAGCTACAATCGGGTGGAAGGCGGGGTACACCCTGGATAAGTCGCCACCTCATCGCAGATAATATATATATAGATTGCAATATAATAGCAATACGAATCAAGTAAACAACACTAACATTTTATATGTTCCATTGAAAATATAGAACATTACTCACGGCGCTCAAAAATCTTAAAATCCTTTTTTTCCCTCAAAACTCGACAGTGCGCCTTACAACCCGATGTGCCTAATGTACGGTATAATTCTGTATTTGCTTACCGACCTCTAATCAATTTTATTTGGTACATTGTGTATTGATAAATGTGACCAGTAGATGGCAGTCAAACATAATGTATATGTGTAGATTGTAATATGATGGCAATAAGACTCAAATAAAAAACACCAACATTTATATATGTTCCATTGAAAATATAAAACATTACTCACGGCGCTTAAAAATCTTAAAATCCTTTTTTTCCCTCAAAACTCGACAGTGCGCCTTATAACCCGGTGCGCCTTATAACCCGGTGCGCCTAATGTACGGAAAAATTCTGGTTTTGCTTACCGACCTCTAATCAATTTTATTTGGTACATTGTGTATTGATGAATGTGACCAGTAGATGGCAGTCAAACATAATATATATGTGTAGACTGCAATATAATGGCAATATGACTCAAGTAAACAACACCAACATTTCATATGTTCCAATGAAAATATAGAACATTACTCACGGCGCTCAAAAATCTTAAAATCCTTTTTTTCCCTCAAAACTCGACTGCGCTTTATAACCCGGTGAGCCTAATGTACGGAAAAATTCTGGTCTTGCTAACCGACCTTTAATCTATTTTATTTGGTACATTTTGTAATGATAAATGTGACCAGTAGATGGCAGTCAAACATAATACATATGTGTAGATTGCAACATAATGGCAATACGACTCAAGTAAACACCACCAACATTTTATATGTTCCATTGAAAATATAGAACATTACTCACGGCGCTCAAAAATCTTAAAATCCTTTTTTCCCCTCAAAACTCGACTGCGCTTTATAACCCGGTGCGCCTAATGTACGGAAAAATTCTGGTTTTGCTTACCGACCTCTATTCAATTTTATTTGGTACATTGTGTATTGATAAATGTGACCAGTAGATGGCAGTCAAACATAATATATATGTGTAGACTGCAATATAATGGCAATACGACTCAAGTAAACAACACCAACATTTTATATGTTCCATTGAAAATATAGAACATTACTCACGGCGCTCAAAAATCTTAAAATCCTTTTTTTCCCTCAAAACTCGACAGTGCGCCTTATAACCCGATGTGCCTAATGTACGGTATAATTCTGTATTTGCTTACCGACCTCTAATCAATTTTATTTGGTACATTGTGTATTGATAAATGTGACCAGTAGATGGCAGTCAAACATAATGTATATGTGTAGATTGTAATATGATGGCAATAAGACTCAAATAAACAACACCAACATTTATATATGTTCCATTGAAAATATAAAATATTACTCACGGCGCTTAAAAATCTTAAAATCCTTTTTTTCCCTCAAAATTCGACAGTGCGCCTTTTAACCCAGTGCGCCTAATGTACGGTATAATTCTGTATTTGCTTACCGACCTCTAATCAATTTTATTTGGTACATTGTGTATTGATAAATGTGACCAGTAGATGGCAGTCAAACATAATGTATATGTGTAAACTGCAATATAATGGCAGTATGACTCAAGTAAACGACACCAACATTTTATATGTTCCATTGAAAATATAGAACATTACTCACGGCACTCAAAAATCTTAAAATCCTTTTTTCCCCTCAAAACTCGACAGTGGGCCTTATAACCCGAAGCGCCTAATGTACGGAAAAATTCTGGTTTTGCTTACCGACCTCTATTCAATTTTATTTGGTACATTGTGTATTGATCAATGTGGCCAGTAGATGGCAGTCAAACATAACATACATGTGTAGACTGCAATATAATGGCAATGTGACTCAAGTAAACAACACCAACATTTTATATGTTCCATTGAAAATATAGGACATTACACGCGGCGCTCAAAAATCTATCACATTTTTTTAGTACAACTTTGGTAAGCTATGAAGCCGCACCGCTTGATGGCTTGTCGGCACATTAAACATACAATTATTATTAGGGTGTGTGCATAAGGTAAGACATATTATCTGCCGTTTTATTTTACAATAGTTTGCTAAAGCAACTTTTCTTACCTTCTGGTACCTGCTGATCTGTATTTGGGATCTGCATAAAACCTGAAATATTGCGCGCGTCCGCCTTTGAACTCTGTGCCGACAGCGTAGTCGATAAGCTTCTTCTTTTTCTCTATCTTCATGTTATGGGACATTCATCCTCCGCTGTTGCCATTTCTAATATAAAGCAGTTTAAAATTCTTATATTTGCCAGTAAAATCGCCATGAAAGCGCTAAATATATAGTGAGTTTACATTATTCAAGCAAGAAATGTTAGTTATTAGAGAGTTCCGGTCGGACGTTTTTTCACGGGACACATTTTGTTGTTGTTTTCGGATGAGGAGATGCTGCTCCGTTATTGATTTAAGTAAAGTCTGAATATCATTAAAACAGTTAGCTCCATCTTTTGACACTTCTTCCACCCCCATCCTTGCACGCTACACCGCTACAACAAAGATGACGGAGTAAAGACGCTGCCGAAGGTGACATACGTAAATAACACCGCCCACAAAGTGTCGCGTCCTAAAGCGACTGTCGAAAAGCGACTTGAAGATGATCCGTGAAACATAATAAATGCAACATTTTGACCAAAGAACCACCATTAGATGTCATGTAACGATGGCATGATTGCACCAAGAATAATTCCTAGTTTGTGAACCCATTCTCATACAATGGTAATAAAAACCATTCTGATTCTGATTCTGATGTAGACCACAAGGAAGTGTTTTCAATTAATAAAATAAAATAATAATGTGAACTTTTATTTCGCCCTATAATCCGGTGCACCTTTTGTATGAAAATAGACCTAACTAGACCCGCTCTTCGCCAGTGCGCCTTATAATCCGGTGTGTGAGGACTCTTCTTCGGCATGGTAATGCCGGTGTTGTCTTCCCGAGGATGCGTCGAAAACAGAACACAGCAAAGGTAGATATAAAGTATTTATTGAATAATAAAAGGCTCGGAACAAAAACACTGGTGTAAAGAGAAGGCAAACCAAAAACGCTAGTATGAGAACTAGGAAGTAAAAGCAAACAACTAAGCTGGCACGAAGGCACACAAAAACAGAAAAACAATTCCTCAGCATGTGAGCTGGAATAAACAAATGGCTTAGCGTAAAAGCTAGCGAGAATATACATACAAAGATGAGAGTCGTCACTGTTGCGCGTGGGCAAATTAGGATCCGAGAATGAATAACGAAAAGGGGCGAGTATAAATAATGGAGGTGATTAGAAGAAAACAGGTGTGTGTAGATAACGAGGGGCAGGTGAACTAATGAGCTACCATGGTGACAGACTAAACAGGAAATAAAGATGTCAAACAGGGTGATACAAAAATGTAACAATAAACCATAATATGGGAAGATCGGAGTACGGATCTCAACATGGTGCGCCCTATGGTCGGGAAAATATGATAATAAGTCATTGACTAAAACTTTGAGGGTATCTGTAGGACATGGATTCCAGCATGTCTCCCACAGCGCTTTTAGCCTTAAATAATATTTGCCCTGCTATTGACCTATTTGTTGCCCTCCGTTTATGCAAATGCACCAATAAATGCACAGTGTTCACCTCCTTAGGAGGAGGTATTGGCTCGCAAGTGACAGAAAACAAATTTGCAGCAGCTAATGGGCAATCATGAGTTTAGCGCTCCATAATCACCCCAGCCCACATCCCCGTGTTGGGCTGCTGCATGTTCATCATGCTAGGTCGGTCTACTATCCGGTGCGCAAAAAAAATCACTCCATAAAATCAATGCAATAGACAATAAAACACGGCATAAAAGCTGAAAGATGACGGGGGAAAGCTACACGGTAATACGTTGTTATTCTTTAAACACAATCTAGATTGTGGCTTTGCTTTACAGCATGGCTCTTATATTCAAATGATGAAATAGGCTGCAGGGACAATCTGTCTCCACTGAAGCAGTGTCTTGATGAAACAACCTGAAAGGTCATTCACTTTCATTTGCTGCCTCCTACAAAAGTGGGTGGAAGTTATGGCCTGCCATCCTAAATGTTGTCCACCAGCCGTCTCACATTTTTGCAGGGAGGCAGCCACTTCAAATAAAATAAGAGCGCATGAATAATCTATTCCGAGCTCATCTTCCATCTTAATTTCCTTGGTAACATTTGAGGAATGTGGGGTATCCATTGCTATACAAACTCAATATGAACTCAAACCTTTTGTAATTTAGTTTAGTAGGCCATCTGTTTAGTACATATCCAGCTAAATTGTTTTGGAAGCCACATTTCCAGAAAGCTAAGGACCGGGTAGCCTGCCTTTTTCTTTCTTTCTTTTTCTCTATCATCTTGTTGTGGGGCAGCCTGACTCGTACATGCACGTGCATCATCCGCTGTTGCCATTGCTAATATAAAGTAACGCACAGTACTGACTTATATCGGCTCGTTTTCTCGCTACGGAAGCACTAAAAAACTATCGGTACAAGAGAATTTCTAGGCGCAGTCAAGGCATTGAGGGGATCCAGTTTGGTGGCTGCAGGATTAGGTCTCTGCTTTTTGCAGATGATGTGGTCCTGATGGCTTCTTCTGGCCAGGATCTTCAGCTCTCACTGGATCGGTTCGCCGCCGAGTGTGAAGCGACTGGGATGAGAATCAGCACCTCCAGGTCCGAGTCCATGGTTCTCGCCCAAAAAAGGGTGGAATACCATCTCCAGGTTGGGGAGGAGACCCTGCCCTAAGTGGAGGAGTTCAAGTACCTAGGAGTCTTGTTTGCGAGTGAGCGAAGTGTGGATCGTGAGACTGACAGGCGGATCGGTGCGGCGTCTTCAGTATGCGGACCCTGTATCGATCCGTTGTGGTGAAGAAGGAGCTGAGCCGGAAGGCAGAGCTCTCAATTTACCGGTTGATCTACATTCCCATCCTCACCTCTGGTCATGAGCTTTGGGTTATGACCGAAAGGACAAGATCACGGGTACAAGTGGCCAAAATGAATTTCCTCCCCTGGGCGGCAGGGCTCTCCCTTAGAGATAGGGTGAGAAGCTCTGCCATCCGGGAAGAACTCAAAGTAAAGGCGCTGCTCCTCCACATCGAGAGGATCCAGATGAGGTGGTCCGGGCATCTGACTCCTTAGGGAGGTGTTTAGGGCACATCCAACCGGTAGGAGGCCACGGGGAAGACCCGGGACACGTTGGGAAGACTATGTCTCCCGGCTGGACTGGGAACGCCTCGGGATCTGGGGAGAGGGAAGTCTGGGCTTCCCTGCTTAGACTGTTGCCCCCGCGACCCGACCTCGGATAAGCGGAAGAAGATGGATGGATGGATGAATAGTGTTGCTTCCTCATGGGTGTTGGACACCTTTAGTACGTCCCTCAGAGGTCCCATCATGACCCAAAAATTGTATGATTTGCTTTTGTGAGCTGTTTTTCAGTCGACGTCTTGGTTACAGACCTGAAATTTTTTTCATTTGTGTTTACAACAGCAGCCAAAATAGCATAAAACTCGGTTTTCCAAAGGGTGATTTTGGTTGTTTTGTCAGGTTGGAAAACTATTGGGTTTCCCGGCAAACACCAAAAATAGAAACACCACTTTTCCGAAGGGTTGTTTCATCCCATTTTTTGCCAAAGTCTTTTCTCCAGGTTTCCCTCCCTGCTCTCTTTGTTGCATCAAGAGGTCTGGGAAATCTTCCAAACCCTCATCAGTTGTCCTAACAGGAAGCAAAAATGGCATAAACCACCACTTTTCCAGGACTTTATTGAGGGTTGGTTTGTCACCTGCCGCAAAACTGTTTATTTTCCTCCCCAGTTTGTTGCCAACGGCCATTTTTGGGTTTAGCATGTTCAAGAAAACTTGCAAACTCTTATCAAGTGTTTTGTCTGGACTCAAAAATCACAACCGTAACCAAACTGAGGGTTTTGGATCAAGACTGGTCCGTGGTATAAACACTCTATGTCAGGGGTGTCAAACTCAAATACAGAGTGGGCCAAAATTTTAAACGTAACAAAGCCGTGTGCCAAAGTTGAACAAATGAACCTTTTAATAGGGACCCAAATAAGTTTTGCATTAAATATTGAACAAGCAAGGCTTATATAACTTTAGTGACATGCAAAATCCAGTTTCAAATCATAATAATAATAATTAAAAAAATATCAATGGCATATCAAATAAAATTTGAATAAAAATGTAATGCCTTTTTTTGTATTTGCAATCTTCTGAGGTAAATATTATTTTTTTTCCACAGGCTAATAATACATTTGAAAATAAAATAACATTAATGAATGACCCGAACATTCAAGCCTTGAAGTAGCAAGAGAAAATGCATCAATAAAACGTTAATTATTGGTCAGTTTGCTGGAAGTTTCCCGGAAGAGTTAGTGCTGCAAGAGTTTCTGGGTATTTGTTCTGTTGTGTTACGGTGCGGCTGTTCACCCGAAATGTGTTTGTCATTCTTCTTTCGTGTGGGTTCACAGTGTGGCGCATATTTGTAACAGTGCTAAAGTTGTTTGTACGGCCACCCTCAGTGTGACCTGTATGGCTGTTGACCAAGTATGCTTGCATTCACTTGTGTGTTTGTGTGTGTGTGTGTGTGTGTGTGTGTGTGTGTGCGTGTGTGTGTGTGTGTGTGTGTGTGTAAAAGCCACAAATATTATGTGACACGCTGTTAGTATGGAGGAAAAGCAGACGTGATGACAGGTTGTAGAGAACGCTAAAGGCAGTGCCTTAAATGCACGCCCCCAATATAGTTGTCCAGGCGGAAATTCGGGAGAATGGTTGCCCCGGGAGATTTTTGGGAGGGGCACTAAACTTCGGGAGTCTACCGGGAAAATTAGGAGGGTTGGCAAGTATGAGTATTAGCGTTGAATGCGGTGTTACAGCGGTGTATAAGACCCGCGGGCCAGCTGTAATGCTGAATAGATATTGCCTCAAGGGCCAATTTAAATTACATGGCAGGCCAGATTTGGCCCGCGGGCCAGAGTTTGACGCCCATGCTCTTTGTGGTTGTTTAGAACCATGACATCAATTGTTTTGTGTTGTTGCCATTATTAGGGAGGTGTGATACCACTGATTATCTTCTGATCCGGTTACGGGGTAAAATTCAGGCTGGAATTGGCGATTCCGATCCGACACCGTGTGCAAATATACCTGATGTCATGTGTCTGTGTTGCTCGAGGACTCATCTTCAAACGATATAAAGTCACAGGGCAAAACAAATGACTCTGCACTGAATGTGTTATGTTGTTTATATTCAACTCTGTATCTAGTGCCTCCAAATGGACTGAATGACTGAGCACAGCACAATGTGCCACTGCGCAACCGCTATGTACTTGCTCAGGCAGAAGAAAAAGTAGTTCCCATGAATCACGTTTCCTTTAGACATGATCTCAATGATTTAGCTACTTTATGCTGTGTTCCTATTAATGATACACATTATCTCAGATAACTAAAGTATCGACAGTATCGATTGTTTGATTTGAGAATCCATATTAGACAGGGGTGGGCCGTTACTTCCAGCAAGGCCTCCTCTGCTGTCCTAACATAACCGGAAATCATGATCATAATTAAAGATCAAAGTATTTTTTTTATTTACTTCCCCTAAATATCTAAAAGTATTCATATTCTCTTCATGTCATGATATGCTCCTTCCAATGCTGTTGTTTTTAGTTTAGAGTTTGTATCCAATCACAATTCAGCTAGCTTATGTTGCCACACTGTACGAAATCTGCCCGGAGCCTTCAGATTCAAAAATAGTGGCCTTCTTTTCACTGTAAGTGAATGGATACAAACGGGGGGGCATGGCGCAGTGGTAGAGTGGCCGTGCGCAACCCGAGGGTCTCTGGTTCAATCCCCACCTAGTACCAACCTCGTCACCCCCGTTGTGTCCTGAGCAAGACACTTCACCCTTGCTCCTGATGGGTGCTGGTTAGCACCTTGCATGGCAGCTCCCTCCATCAGTGTGTGAATGGGTAAATGTGGAAGTAGTGTCAAAGCGCTTTGAGTACCTTGAAGGTAGAAAAGCGCTATGCAAGTACAACCCATTTATCCTTTATGAACAGTTGATAGACAATTGCGATAGCCAATAAGATCACAAGTTATTGTCAGTAAGGCCTTTTCACTGGCCTAACGCTGTGATTGGATACAAGTTGCAAAAACAGAAAGTGGCACCAGATCCATAAGAGCCACAGAGAGCCACATAGAACTCACCGTCTAACATAATATTGTGAGAGTCCTGTCCATAGTGGGGCCAGCAGGAGACCATCCCGAGCGGAGACAGGTCAGCAGTGCAGAGATGTCCGAAATCGATGCACAGGTGAGCGGTCCTCCCCAGTTCCTGACTCCACAAGGGAGAGCGGGGCAGAAGAGAAAAGAAAAGAAACGGCAGATCAACTGGTCTAAGAAAGGGGACTATTTAAAGGCTAGAGTATACAAATGAGTTTTAAGATGGAACTTATGTTAGGATCCGCTGCTCGGATCATACATTATTTGGTTGTTGATTCCTTTGGTGTATCTTGTTTGTCCGTGGATTCTTCCGATTCTTAGTTTGTGCACTTCCTTGTTTGTTTGTCACCACGGTAACTTAATTTTCATCTGCCTTTACGCACACCTGTGTTTATTAATCACATTCTGTATTTAAGCCGCCCCTTTCCGTTCACTCGTTCTCTCCTCGTGGTTTAGTGTGCATACAGTTTGTGTTCACTAGTGACGACTCGGCTACCTGTGTTTTGGACTCGCTAGCTTCAGTGCTTACCCTCTTTTTTTCTAAGTTTTGGACTCGCTAATGCTCCCGCGCTTGGCCGCCTTTTGTTCTCCTAGCATGCTAGTTAGCTCTTTGTTTTGCCTTTTGTACCCAGTGTTTTTGTTACTATCAATCAATCAATCAATGTTTATTTATATAGCCCCAAATCACAAATGTCTCAAAGGACTGCACAAATCATTACGACTACAACATCCTCGGAAGAACCCACAAAAGGGCAAGGAAAACTCACACCCAGTGGGCAGGGAGAATTCACATCCAGTGGGACGCCAGTGACAATGGTGACTATGAGAAACCTTGGAGAGGACCTCAGATGTGGGCAACCCCCCCCCCCTCTAGGGGACCGAAAGCAATGGAAGTCGAGCGGCTCTAACATGATGCTGTGAAAGTTCAATCCATAGTGGCTCCAACACAGCCGCGAGAGTTCAGTTCAAAGCGGATCCAAGACAGCAGCGAGAGTCCCGTCCACAGGAGACCATCTCAAGCGGAGGCGGATCAGCAGCGTAGAGATATCCCCAATCGTTACAGGCGAGCGGTCCATCCTGGGTCCCGACGAGCGGTCCATCCTGGGTCTCGACTCTGGACAGCCAGTACTTCATCCATGGTCATCGGACCGGACCCCCTCCACAAGGGAGGGGGGGACATAGGAGAAAGAAAAGAAGCGGCAGATCAACTGGTCTAAAAAGGAGGTCTATTTAAAGGCTAGAGTATACAGATGAGTTTTAAGGTGAGACTTAAATGCTTCTACTGAAGTAGCATCTCAAACTGTTACCGGGAGGGCATTCCAGAGTACTGGAGCCCGAACGGAAAACGCTCTACAGCCCGCAGACTTTTTTTGGGTTCTAGGAATCACTAATAAGCCGGAGTCTTTTGAACGTAGATTTCTTGCCGGGACATATGGTGCAATACAATCGGCAAGATAGGCTGGAGCCAGACCGTGTAGTATTTTATACGTAAGTAGTAAAACCTTAAAGTCACATCTTAAGTGCACAGGAAGCCAGTGCAGGTGAGCCAGTACAGGCGTAATATGATCAAACTTTCTTGTTCTTGTCAAAAGTCTAGCAGCCGCATTTCGTACCAACTGTAATCTTTTAATGCTAGACATGGGGACACCCGAAAATAATATGTTACAGTAATCGAGACGAGATGTAACAAACGCATGGATAATGATCTCGGCGTCTTTAGTGGACAAAATGGAGCGAATTTTAGAGATATTACGGAGATGAAAGAAGGCTGTTTTAGTAACGCTTTTAATGTGTGACTCAAAGGAGCCCGTTTTTAGTTAAATAAATCCTTATTTCTTACCTCTACGCTGTGTCCGTTGCCCGACTGCATCCAGGAAGAGCACCACTCGCATCACGACGCCCCCGAGACGTCACAACTTAAATGCTTCTACTGAGGTAGCATCTCTAACTGTTACCGGGAGGCGTTCCATTGTACTGGAGGCCGAATAGAAAACGCTCTATAGCCCGCAGACTTTTTTTGGGCTCTGGGAGAAACGCGCGGCCCGCCAATGATATTAGAGCATAAAGATCTGGTATCAGTGGTTTTGATCTGCACTGTATTGATCTGCACATCACCAGTCGTTATTATGTTAGGCTCGGATCACATCTTTTTAAGTTATTCGCTATTGTAGCATAATACACCACTTTTGTCAATTGTTTCTACATAAAGGCAATTTCCAGTTTGCTCGACAACCCCTTGCTGGGTCAGGGAATCATTCCCAGCACAACCCAAATGCCACTTTCCTTTTTGGTCCGTTTTGTCAGACAGATCCAATCAATCGGTTGAATTTTGTCTAATCTTCCTCCTGTGTCCAGCATACTGACAACACAAACATTTAGGGGGCGACCTTTCGTCTTCAGTGTTGTCTTTAAAAAAACAACTTTGTGTCTTTGACAGACGAGGTGCTAGTTGTGTAGTAGTATGTCCCGTAGGAGGTGGAACGAAAGGGCAGAGCAGTGGAGCATTGATGAAGCTCGGTCAAAAGCCAACTTGGACTGCTGTTGTTTTTTCACCTGTGAGAGGACACTGCGCTCCTCTCCTTCAAAGCAGCCAGTGCAAATAAATCATTCAGCCGGTGTGTCCGTGTCCTATACATGGCTGGCTGTTTGCTTCAATTTATGTGCTCCTGCTATTTTTCTTCTCTCCTGACATGCCTCAGGTAATACAGAGCAAAATGGAGCCTGGCATTCCCCTCCCTTCAAACTCTGTTTCTGTCTCCTCCAAGAATCGGTAAACAGATCTGCACTTTGATAAGGTCACGTTCAAGTCAATCCAGAGGTGAGCAAGGTGTACTGCAGGGACTTTATTCCTTCCAGGTTTTTTTGTTGCTGAGCACGAGCAGGGTGCGCGTGCTAAAAGTATTTATTCTCCACTACAGGCTGAGAAAAATAGTATCCGTCCTCACTAAGGGTTTATAAAAAAAACATGACAAGGCATTTTCAGGCTGTCAGACAAGAGCAAAGCCAACAGGTGGTGCTATAATCTTAACATGTAAACTTACATTTACGAGCTTAATTTGGTTCATAAACAGGCTAAATAGAGAAGTTTGTATAGTGAAGGAAATTTCTCCATAAGAAACAATGCAAAAAAGAACAATGGGTTCCAGCTTTGACGAAAAAGTCCATATATTAGTAAAAGTTTGGAAACAATATAAAGCGCGAAGGTAAGAAAGGATGATTGATTAATACTAAGAAAAGAGACTAGGAACAGAAAAACTTGCACAATGGCACTAAATACAAAAAAACAGAACTAGCACGGGAGCTAGAAGGAACTAAAGGCGCTAGCATGTAAGCTAAGGAAACAGACACCGAGCATCCTTCATAGTGATGTGCAGCTAATGAATACAAAAAGTATTTTACCACAATCGGGAATAGCGACGTCACCTGTTGCATCGCACAGCAAACTAGACTGAGAGAGCGAATGAACAAAAAGGGCAGGCTTAAATAAAGGGGGATAATCACAGAGCAGGTGCGTGCAAAAAAACAAGATGCAGGTGACACTAATGCATGGCTATGGCAACGGAACCAAACAGGAAGTGCCACCAGGTACTAAGGAAGACAAAAACCAAACAGGATGTGATATAAAAACAAAACAAAACCAGAATATGACATGATCCGAGCTGCGGATCATGACGATATCAGTGGGTCACAAAATGTATTGTCTCTAAAAACTATAGTGACGCCTCTTTATGTCACTTTAATCGAGGGCCTTTATACGCACCACAGTTAAGAGCACTTTTAAAATGTCCTCATTCCAGGATCAAGGCCAGATTTTGGCCAACACTCATCCAATACACTTTTTTAAGGGTTTCTGAAAAACAGTATATTATCAGACTTTTCATTTCCATTATAGGCAACAGCGAATCCAAAAGCATCTTCCAACCTTGAGGCAGAGCTCAACAGTATGTTTTGAAAATGCAGAACAAATCTGTTAGGACAATCATGACAGTACCTCCCCCTCTTAGTCAAAAAAAAAAAAAACCCATCCAGGGTGACCTCTGCATGCAATATCTCTACCAATCCATTAGGTCAAAATCACTTGGAACTACTCTACTGAATCAAAATTGAATTCTCCCCACCCCCGCCCCCCATATGCTTTATATCAGCAACAATGCCTTTCCTATTATCCCTGCAAGGTCATCTGGGTCCTGTAGTTGGGCCATGATTTACTACACACTGGCAGCCTTGGCTGATTGAAGTATTGACAAAAGCATAACCACTAAATATTATGGAAGTTATGTTAGGGGCACTTTTAGTTGTACAGCATGTTTTACATTCCATTTACTGGGTACTCAGCTTTTATTAAGAGTACATTTTAGAGCTCGAATGCGATGATTCTTCCTGAAAATCTCGGTAAACAGACACAAATGAGTCCATGCAAGCACAATCGTGTCCATATGAATTATGCAGTTGCTTTGTATCAATATCTAATTGTGTGCCTTGTAGCTTTAATACTACATTGCACAAAAAACACCAAAGGGAAATCAATGTTAAATAAAAAATAAACACAGTGTTAAATGGCAGAATGATGGCTTCCCTTGGGCGGGAGTGGGAGGGGTTATGCTTGTGTTTTAATTAGGGCTGTTTTAAAGACACTGGTGTTGTTTAATGGCACAGTAATTAGGGGAGGTTTTGTGATGCTCCCCCAAACCCTGTCGTGCGGCACAATGGCGGCCTGTCATAAGCACCATAATTGGTGATTAATAGCTGTAATATGCACCACATGGACATTAGGGCACACCTCCGTGATCAATTAGCTTATCAATCAGAACCCGTAATGCACAATACCAACAATGCTGATTTGTGTTTAGTAAAACATGTAAAGCAGGGGTCACCAACCTTTTTGAAACCAAGAGCTACTTCTTGGGTACTGATTAATGCGAAGGGCTATCAGTTTTATACACACTTAAATAAATTGGCAGAAATAGCTAATTTGCTCAATTTACCTTTAATAAATAAATATATATATATATAAAAAAGGGTATTTCTGTCTGTCATTCCGTCGTACATTTTTTTTCCTTTTACGGAAGGTTTTTTGTAGGGAATAAATGATGAAAAAAACACTTAATTGAACGGTTTAAAAGAGGAGAAAACGCGAAAAAAATGAAAATTTAATTTTGAAACATAGTTTATCTTCAATTTCAACTCTTTAAGATTCAAAATTCAACCGAAAAAAAGGATAGAAAATCTAGCTAATTCGAATCTTTTTGAAAAAATTAAAAAAAGAATTTATGGAACATCATTAGTAATTTTTCCTGATTAAGATTAATTCAAACATTTTAATGACATGTTTTAAGTAAGTTAAAATCCAATCTGCACTTTGTTAGAATATATAACAAATTGAACCAAGCTTTTTTTCTAACAAAAGACAAATCATTATTTCTTCTAGATTTTCCAGAACAAAAATGTTAAAAGAAATTCAAAAGACTTTGAAATAAGATTTAAATTTACAGATTCTCTAGATTTGCCAGAGTATTCTTTTTTTTTATTTTAATCATAATAAGTTTGAAGAAATATTTCACAATATTCTTCGTCGAAAAAACAGAAGCTAAAATGAAGAATTAAATTAAAATGTATCTATTATTCTTTACAGCAAAAAAAAAAAAAATTACTTGAACATTGATTTAAATTGTCAGAAGAGAAGAAGAAATAATTTAAAAGGTAAAAAGGTATATGTGTTTAAAAATCCAAAAATAATTTTTAAGGTTGTATTTTTCCTCTAAAATTGTCTTTCTGAAAGTTATAAGAAGCAAAGTTTAAAAAATAAATGAATTTATTAAAACAAGTGAAGACCAAGTATTTAAAATATTTTCTTGGATTTTCAAATTCTATTTGAGTTTTGTCTCTCTTAGAATTTAAAATGTTGAGCAAAGCGAGACCAGTTTTCTAGTAAATAAATAACATTTAAAAAATAGAGGCAGCTCACTGGTAAGTGCTGCTATTTGAGCTATTTTTAGAACAGGCCAGCGGGCGACTCATCTGGTCCTTACGGGCTACCTGGTGCCCGCGGGCACCGCAATGGTGACCCCTAATGTAAAGAGATAAGACTCTTTCACACAGAGATCCCGCTATGTACCCACATTAGATTGATACAATAGTATATAGTTTTTTTGTAAGCCTCACTTTATGTACAAAACCCAAAACCAGGTTTTAAAAGTGGTAAATAAAAACAAAATACAACAGTTTGCAAATCCTTTTCTATCTATATTCAATTGAATAGACTGCAAAGACAAGATATTTTGTGTTCAAACTGGAAAACTCTTGTTATTTTTGCAAATATTAGCTCATTTGGAATGGCTGGCACAAGTGGCAAAAAAAGACGGACAAAGTTGAGGAATGCTCATCAAACAGTTATTTGGAATATCCCACAGGTGAACAAGCTAATTAGGAACAGGTGGGTGCCATGATTGGGTATACAAGCAGCTTCCATGAAATGCTCAGTCATTCATAAACAATGATGGGGCGAGGGTCATCACTTTGTGAACAAATGCATGAGCAAATTGTCCAGCAATTTAGAAACAACATTTCTCAACGAGCTATTGCAAGGAATTTAGGGATTTCACCATCTCCGGACCCTAATATCATCAAAAGGTTCAGAGAATCTGGAGAAATCACTGCACGTAAGCAATGACATTACTAACCTTCGATCCCTCTGGCGGTACTGCATTCAAAATGTGACATGAGTGTATAAAGGAGATCTCCACATGGGCTCAGGAACACTTCAGAAAACCACTGTCAGTAACTACAGTTGGTCGCTACATTTGTAAATGCAAGTTAAAACTCTATGCAAAGTGAAAGCCATTTATCAACAACACCCAGAAACACTGCCGGCTTCGCTGGGCCCGAGCTTATCTAAACTCTACCCAATGGGAAAACATTTTTAATCTTGGAGGGAACCGCTGATCTGGGGACCCACCCCACCCCTCTTGGGCGACCGGTGCAATGAGCGTTGAGTGAATCTAGTTAATAGTGTGAGAGTCCATTCCATAGTGGGGCCAGCAGGGGATCATCTTGAATGGAGACAAGTCAGCAGCAAAGAGACGTCCCCAATTGATGCACAGAGGAGTGGTCCACCCCGGGTCCCGACTTTGTGGTCACTCGATAACCTCTCCATGCAGGAGAGGGGGGAAGAGCAGAAAAGAGATGGCAGATCAACTGGTCTAAAATGGGGGTCTATTTAAAGGCTAGGGTATACAAATGAGTTTTAAGATGGGACTGAAATGCTTCCACTGAGTTAGCATCTCTAACTGAAGGACATTCTGTGACAATTGCGTGGCATCGTGATGCGGGGTTGTTCTCTCGAGGATGCAGTTGGGCTCGGACACAGCGTGAAGGTGAGAAACATCCATCCATCCATCCATCCATCTTCTTCCGCTTATCCGAGGTCGGGTCGCGGGGGCAGCAGCCTAAGCAGGGAAGCCCAGACTTCCCTCCCCCAAGCCACTTCGTCTAGCTCTTCCCGGGGGATCCCGAGGCGTTCCCAGGCCAGCCGGGAGACATAGTCTTCCCAACGTGTCCTGGGTCTTCCCCGTGGCCTCTTACCGGTTGGACGTGCCCTAAACACCTCCCTAGGGAGGCGTTCGGGTGGCATCCTGACCAGATGCCCGAACCACCTCATCTGGCTCCTCTCGATGTGGAGGAACAGCGGCTTTACTTTGAGTTCCTCCCGGATGGCAGAGCTTCTCACCCTATCTCTAAGGGAGAGCCCCGCCACACGGCGGAGGAAACTCATTTCGGCCGCTTGTACCCGTGATCTTATCCTTTCGGTCATGACCCAAAGCTCATGACCATAGGTGAGGATGGGAACGTAGATCGACCGGTAAATTGAGAGCTTTGCCTTCCGGCTCAGCTCCTTCTTCACCACAACGGATTGGTACAACGTCCGCATTACTGAAGACGCCGCACCGATCCGCCTGTCGATCTCACGATCCACTCTTCCCCCACTCGTGAACAAGACTCCTAGGTACTTGAACTCCTCCACTTGGGGCAGGTGAGAAACACTGATTTATTCAAATTAAAACAGACTATGAAACAGAAAAACTTGCACAAGGCACAAAAGGCAAAACAAAAGAGCTAGCATGGGAGCTAGAGAAATAAAAAAAGACTTAGCGTGGAAGCTCGCTGGTTGCGAACAGGAATTCCGGATCGGAGTCAGAGTCGTCACTGTTGTGAAACACAAACTAGGAAGCAAGGACGAGTGAACAAAGAAGGCAGGCTTAAATTAAGGCAGTGATTAACAAAAAGAGGTGTGCGTCTGGAAACTGCGGCAGGTGAAATTAATACGTCACTATGGTGACAGAACAAACAAGGAAGTGCAACGAGGAACTAAGGCAAACATTAGCAGAACATAATACAAAAAAGACTCAAAACCAGAACAGGATATGATCCGGGCAGCGGATCATAACACATTCTAGAGTACTGGAGTCCAAATAGTAAAAACGCTCTACTGCCCACAGACTTTTTTTGGGCTCAGGGAATCACTAATTAGCCAGAGTTCTTAGAACGCATGTCCTCCTGACTTTGTTTAAAATATTGACTAGTTTAAAGCGTTTTTGTGTTGACGTTGTTATACAGTACTCAATAGAACTCACCATACATGAATAAAAAAATGTACGGGCAATACATATGAACGGTATTGCTGTCGGCCGATCACACTCATTGATGATCGGTATAGGAATCAGCAACGTAAACCCTGATCGGACCATCTCTACCTGTACTCCTTTGTTAGACTGAAAACAGGCCTGGAGAATGTAAGTCTGATACGACACCGGTTTGATCTGTTTTCATTTAGGACCACATTTCGTAAAAAGTAGACCTTAATTGTGTTTGCAGCCTGGGCTAAAACACACTGAAAAATACACGTTTTTAAAAATATAGTCTTTCAAGTGGAAATGGCCTTAGCATCCATGATTGGACACATCGGATAAGTTTACATTTGTGGTAGTCGTGAGTCATCAACATCTCAGTCATCACCCCAGCTGGCCTTGTGGGCATTGCCACATAATCTCTCAATCAAGCTATTCGTCCTCTCCAACCCCACAGGAATTGACCCGACTCATAACGACATCACTAGTAATGTTGGTTAAATTTACCGTAAATTCTAGTCAATAAACTACAGTTTCGTGGCCAGCAAAAGCAAAATCCGGTAGGGTCTCCAATGAGCACAAAAAGGATTGATCCTTCATGACTGTCTTGGACTTTTTTTTTTACCGTTTCCATAGATTCCCAACTATTTTCTATCCAGCGCTCTTATTTTTGATTCCACTTCCTGTTTGCCTCCATTTGCCACCACTTATCCTCCAGGTCCAGTTGTTCAAAGGTAATCTGATTGGAATTTGGACAATGGATTGGATCAAATCTCGAAAAAGGGTTGTTCAAAAGCACAAATGTATTCTGAAATGTGATTAACTCACTTGATCCAATCTGGGTTTTAATCCAGATCCAACCTTCAATTTGTGTTGTTGAAATTTTTTTTTATTAGAATTGAGATAGCTTTGATCCCAAAAAATCTGGATTATTCTGATCCATGCAGTTTGGTTGGATTCCGGTTGGATCTCAGGAACAAAATGTAATTTAAATACAATTCTAACAGATATATTTATTGATACTCATAATTGATTTTCACAACATACAGTTGAAATTATAGATGACATCACACTAAAGACGAGTAAGGTAGAAAAAATATCCTCTAGAAATCTGTCAAAATCCAACAATTCAATTTTATCTTTAATTGGAAACTTAATATTCAGGGACACATCCTAAAATTTTACTTTTTTGAACCAAACGTTTCTGACAATGACATCCCTGTTTCCATCCATCCATCCATTTCCTACCGCTTTTTCCCTTTGGGGTCGCGGGGGGTGCTGGTGCCTATCTCAGCTACAATTGGGCGGAAGGCGGGGTACACCCTGGACAAGTCGCCACCTCATCGCAGGGCCAACACAGATAGACAGATAACATTCACACTCACATTCACACACTAGGGCTAATTTAGTGTTGCCAATCAACCTATCCCCAGGAGCATGTCTTTGGAGCTGGGAGGAAGCCGGAGTACCCGGAGGGAACCCACGCATTCACAGGGAGGACATGCAAACTCCACACAGAAAGATCCCAAGCCCGGGATTGAACCCTGACTACTCGGGACCTTCGTATTGTGAGGCAGACGCACCAACCCCTCTGCCTCCGAGAAGCCCTACATCCCTGTTTGTTGTTGGGTTTTTTATGCATAAAGGTTGACATTTAAAGGCCTACTGAAATGAGATTTTATTAATTAAACGGGTATAGCAGCTCCATTCTATGTGTCATACTTGATCATTTCGCGATATTGCCGTACTTTTGCTGAAAGGATTTAGTCGAGAACATCGACGATAAAGTTCTCAATTTTTGGTCGCTAATAAAAAAGCCTTGCCTTTACCGGAAGCAGCAGACAATGTGCACGTGACGTCACGGGTTGTAGGGCTCCTCACATCCTCACATTGTTTACAATCATAGCCAGCAGCATCTAGAGCTATTCGGACCGAGAAACCGACAATTTCCCCATTAATTTGAGCGAGGATGAAAGATTCGTGGATGAGGAAATTTAGAGTGAAGGACTAGAAAGAAAAAAAATATGCCAATTGCATTAGGAGCGATTCAGATGTTTTTAGACACATTTACTAGGATAATTCTGGGAAATCCCTTATCTTTCTATTGTGTTGCTTGTGTTTTAGTGAGTTAAATAGTACCTGATAGTCGGAGGGGTGTGGCCACGGGTGTGTTGACGCCAGTCTCTGAGGGAAGTCACGAAGCTGCAGCAGGACAGAAGCTCCGCTGATCTCCGGTAAGAGGCGACTTATTACCACCATTTTCTCACCGAAAACTGCCGGTTGACATGTAGTCGGGATCCATGTTCGCTTGTTTGACCGCTCTGATCCATTATAAAACTTTACCTTTGGGAAATTCAAACAAGAAAACACCGTTTGTTTGTGTGGCTAAAGGCTAAAAGCTTCCCACCTCCAACTTTCTACTTTGACTTCTCCATTATTAATTGAACAAATTGCAAAAGATTCAGCAACACAGATGTCCAAAATACTGTGTAATTGCGCGATGAAAAGAGATGACTTATATGGCTAATATGTCCCTTCCAACCAATAACGTCACAAACACGTGTCATCATACGCGTCATCATTCCGCGACGTTTTCAACAGGAAACTCCGCGGGAAATTTAAAATGGTAATTTAGTAAACTAAAAAGGCCGTATTGGCATGTGTTGCAATGTTAATATTTCATCATTGATATATAAACTATCAGACCGCGTGGTCGTTAGTAGTGGGTTTCAGTAGCCCTTTAAGTTTGAATTAGAACCACATTAAATGTAAATTTGCTTGTTTTAATTTTTTACTTTCTGTTGGACAAATATTGTCTGGCTGATCAAAAGATATAAAAAATGGGGTATTTCTACTTCTTCTACCTGTGTTTTCTTTTTGTTTCTACCAATAAATACACTTGGAGTAACCCCATGCTGGCTATTCTTCCAATTTGTTTATTTTACGCACCGGGCATCCTTCATAGTGATGTGCAGTCTAATTGGGGCACCCATTATCCGGATTTGGTCAAGTTGAAAAATTTCGATCTGGGTCAGACTGATCCAATCCACCTTTGTTTTGAACAAATGGGATAAAAAAAAATGATCACGTAATCCTGGATGAGAAAAAAAAGGGATTTCAAAATCTGAATAATTTACATCCGGATTAGATCGACTGGTCCTAGGTTTGAGTGCCAGCTTCCTCACCTGTATTTGACGAGCAATTAGGAAACCGGTTGCCAATCAGAAAGCCCCTTAAGCTCCGTCTGTAGGACGACGCTTCATCATTGTCTTTGCTTTTCTGTTTTCATGGTTGCGGCCTACACCTGGCTTTTTTCCCTAATAAAGGAGCTTTTTACTTGCACATTGCTTATATAATAAATAATCAATCAATCAATCAATCAATCAATGTTTACTTATATAGCCCTAAATCACTAGTGTCTCAAAGGGCTGCACAAACCACCACGACATCCTCGGTAGGCCCACATAAGGGCAAGGAAAACTCACACCCAGTGGGACATCGGTGACAATAATGATCCAGTGGGACGTCTGTGACAATAATGATTATGAGAACCTTAGAGAGGAGGAAAGCAATGGATGTCGAGCGGGTCTAACATGATACTGTGAAAGTTCAATCCACAATGGATCCAACACAGTCGCGAGAGTCCAGTCCAAAGCGGGTCCAACTCAGCAGCGAGAGTCCCGTTCACAGCGGAGCCAGCAGGAAACCATCCCAAGCGGAGGCGGATCAGCAGCGCAGAGATGTCGAGGCGGATCAGCAGCGCAGAGATGTCCCCAGCCGATACACAGGCAAGCAGTACATGGCCACCGGATCGGACCGGACCCCCTCCACAGGGGAGAGTGGGACATAGAAGAAAAAGAAAAGAAACAGCAGATCAACTGGTCTAAAAAGGGAGTCTATTTAAAGGCTAATAAATGGGTTGTACTTGTGTAGCGCTTTTCTACCTTCAAGGTACTCAAAGCGCTTTGACACTACTTCCACATTTACCCATTCACACACACATTCACACACTGATGGAGGGAGCTGCCATGCAAGGCGCTAACCAGCACCCATCAGGAGCAAGGGTGAAGTGTCTTGCTCAGCACACAACGGACGTGACGAGGTTGGTACTAGGTGGGGATTGAACCAGGGACCCTTGGGTTGCGCACGGCCACTCTACCACTGCGCCACGCCGTCCCTCACGCTGTCATCCGGAGCTGTCCGTCCTGCATTCCGGGAGAACCACGCCACCACATGACACTTGTCAGCCGGAATCTTTAGGGCCCCGTTCAAGTTGGTGTCAGTCATCCATCCGTCCACTTTCTACCACTTGTCCCTTTTGAGGTCGCGGGGGGTTGCTGGAGTCTATCTCAGCAGGACTGGCGAAGCAGGTGCATGTGTAGCGATGTAGTACTCCTTTGCGTTGTGTTTTTCCCCAAAAGACGACACCCGGTCATTCTTCTGACTCAACCATGGTTTATTCTGGTGAAAACAATCACAGTGAGTCTCCAATCAGCCCTCTTTGCATTCATAAATCGTCACGTGGAAGACAACAGACTGCCTCCTGGGGTCACACCAACAAAACCAAGGCGCAAACATAAGTCTGCCGTTAAAAGAGGTGGCTGCAGGCAACCATCTAATGTGAATGTACTGTAAGTGTGAATGTTGTCTGTCTATCTGTGTTGGCCCTGCAATGAGGTGGCGACTTGTCCAGAGTGTACCCCGCCTTCCGCCCGAATGCAATCAATCAATCAATGTTTATTTATATAGCCCAGAATCACAAATGTCTCAAAGGACTGCACAAATCATTACGACTACAACATCCTCGGAAGAACCCACAAAAGGGCAAGGAAAACTCACACCCAGTGGGCAGGGAGAATTCACATCCAGTGGGACGCCAGTGACAATGCTGACTATGAGAAACCTTGGAGAGGACCTCAGATGTGGGCAACCCCCCCTCTCTAGGGGACCGAAAGCAATGGACGTCGAGCGGGTCTAACATGATACTGTGAAAGTTCAATCCATAGTGGCTCCAACACAGCCGCGAGAGTTCAGTTCAAGCGGATCCAAGACCGCAGCGAGAGTCCCGTCCACAGGAAACCATCTCAAGCGGATCAGCAGCGTAGAGACGTCCCCAACCGATATAGGCGAGCGGTCCATCCTGGGTCCCGACGAGCGGTCCATCCTGGGTCTCGACTCTGGACAGCCAGTACTTCATCCATGGTCATCGGACCGGACCCCCTCCACAAGGGAGGGGGGGACATAGGAGAAAGAAAAGAAGCGGCAGATCAACTGGTCTAAAAAGGAGGTCTATTTAAAGGTTAGAGTATACAAATGAGTTTTAAGGTGAGACTTAAATGCTTCTACTGAGGTAGCATCTCGAACTGTTACCGGGAGGGCATTCCAGAGTACTGGAGCCCGAACGGAAAACGCTCTATAGCCCGCAGACTTTTTTTGGGCTCTAGGAATCACTAATAAGCCGGAGTCTTTTGAACGCAGATTTCTTGCCGGGACATACGGTACAGCTGAGATAGGCTCCAGTGACCCCCCGCAACCACAAAAGGGACAAGCGGTAGAAAATGGATGGATAGATGGATATAACCGTCCATATTGAAGGGCGGTGTTTGTGAATTGCTAAACGTCGCTGATCATTTATCCAGGAAAATTCATAAAGCCGACGGGCTTGCGCTACTGTCAACTGTCACAATCGAGGTGGGAGGGATGAAACGACTAAGAAGGGTGAACGGCGAAGGCTGCAATTAATCGAGCAAATGTGACGTGCTGTGAACATTTTTGTATTTGTTCGGCTCATTTCATTTCAGGTAATTAAGAACATTTTGTAAGAAAAAAATCAATGGAAAATAAATCTGACAAACCCGCATTGCATTAACTTGTATGTGCTTGGTCAAAGAACTTTCATAGTACCGTATTTTCCGGACCAAAGGGAGCACCGGATTATAAGGCGCACGGCCAATGATACCCCATAACAAGAAGATAAAAAAAAAAGAAGAAACTTATTGTATACGGCGTCGGCATGGACTACAAAGGTGGACACACAATTTTTCAGGACTTATGCAGATCCCAAATACAAATCAGCATGTACCAGAAGGTAAGAAAAGTTGGTTTTACATAACATTGCGAAACAAAACGCCAGATAAAAGTCTCCTAATGGGTGCCATTTTGCAGTCCTTATACACTCACTGTAATAATACGTGATAACTACGGTAGCCTTAATGTGCTGACAATTTGTCATAGCGGCGCGGCTTTATAGCTTACCAAAGTCATACTAAAACATTTTGACATAATATGTGCGGCTCTTAAACACACATAAGTGAATGCAAGACATACTTGATCAACAGCCATACAGGTCACACTGAGGGTGGCCGTATAAACAACTTTAACACTGTTACAAATATGCGCCACACTGTGAACCCACACCAAACAAGAATGACAAACACATAAACACAACAGAACCAATCCCCAGTACCCCTTGCAGCACTAACCCCCACCCACCTCAACCTCCTCATGCTAAATAATGCACTTTGTGACTTCAATAATAAAAATGGCAGTGCCATGTTGGCAATTTTTTCCATAACTTGAGTTGATTTATTTTGGAAAACCTTGTTTGATGCAGTGGTTCTCAACCTTTTTTCAGTGATGTACCCCTTGTGAACATTTTTTTAATTCAAGTACCCCCTAATCAGAGCAAAGCATTTTTGGTTGAAAAAAAGAGATAAAGAAGTAAAATACAGCATAATATCATCAGTTTCTGATTTATTAAAGTGTATAACAGTGCAAAATATTGCTCATTTGTAGTGGTCTTTCTTGAAATATTTGGAAAAAAAGATATGAAAATAACTAAAAACTTGTTGAAAAATAAACAAGTGATTCAAATATAAAAAAAGATTTCTACACATAGAAGTATTCATCAACTTAAAGTGTCCTCTTTAGGGATTGTAATAGAGATCCATCTGGATTCATGAACTTAATTCTAAACATTTCTTCACAAAAAAAAAAAAAATAAAAATCTTGAACATCAATATTTATGGAACATGTCCACAAAAAATCTAGCTGTCAACACTGAATATTGCATTGTTGCATTTCTTTTCACAGTTTATGATTTTACATTCATATTTTGTAGAAGTATCATCCAGTAAATATATTCATAAACTATTTTTGAATTGTTACTATTTTTAGAATATTTTTAAAACATCTCACCTTCAAGTACCCCCAGGGGTACGCGTACCCCCATTTGAGAACCACTGGTTTAATGCATCCAGCGGGGCGTCACAACAAAATTAGGCATAATAATGTGTTAATTCCACGACTGTATACATTGGTATCGGTTGATATCGGAGTAGGTAATTAAGAGTTGGACAATATCGGAATCCATCCATCCCTCCATCCATCCATTTTCTACCGCTTATTCCCTTTCGGGGTCGTGGGGGGTGCTGGCGCCTATCTCAGCTACAATCGGGCGGAAGGCGGGGTACACCCTGGACAAGTCGCCACCTCATCGCAGGGCCAACACAGATAGACAGACAACATTCACACTCACATTCACACACTAGGGCCAATTTAGTGTTGCCAATCAACCTATCCCCAGGTGCATGTCTTTGGAAGTGGGAGGAAGCCGGAGTACCCGGAGTGAACCCACGCATTCATGGGGGGAACATGCAAACTCCACACAGAAAGATCCCGAGCCTGGATTTGAACCCAGGACTCCAGGACCTTCGTATTGTGAGGCAGACGCACTAACCCCTCTGCCACCGTGAAGCCCCAATATCGGAATATCGGCAAAAAAAGCCATTATCGGACATGTCTAATTACAACAATGGTTCTCTTGCTGCTGAGTTGTGCGAAATACTGTTAATAATATGGCCGAAGACACAAATTATTGAAACATTTGAAAAATCCACATGTTATTAAGAATGAGTAAATAACAGTCCGTCTCTAATTATCTCCGCTTCCCCTCCTCTTTAGGTAAATAAAGTCGGCGGCTATAATTAGAGCATTTACGGTAGCATCAATGTACTCGATTATGAAGATGATTAAAAAGGCAATAATGGCGCTCTTGACGGATCATTCTGGATACATCTCCTCAGCCCTTCAGCACGTAAAGCACAGCTGTGTTCTATTGTGGAGGCTCGGGAGTCCGTTCGGGATGATTTGAAGAACAATGAAGTGGATGTGCTGTTCTATCGACTGAATAATGAGTTTCTCGGAGAGCACAAAGACACCATTCCCCTCCATCCCCCCCTTCTTCTTCTCCTCCTTTGATGGGGTTGATATATGCATAAGCGGCGCTTTCATTGGGTGCCAAGTACCGAGCGACTGCGCAGTGATTACTTTACACGACACCATCCCCACCTGAAAATACGAGTATAGTTGGCAGCGAGTCCTGGGTTGCTCATCGGGATGTTTTCAAAGGACGCCGACCCCGGGCGTACACGGGCCCCGTGGCTTCCGACCAGAGAAAGGGCGCTCCTTCTCTCCCCTAACGGCTGCCAAAACCACACGGGGGGGGGGAATGATTCATGTAGAGCGGAGTGCAGTACGAGCAAGATGTTGCCTCTCTCTTCAGCTCGCAAATATCACGGCCTTGACTGTAGAGTCCCGGGGCTATAATTAGATTCTGTGATTCCCCAGCAAAGGTGAATCGATGTCTTTTAAACATCTCTGTCCTGCACTGGATCAAAATGAGCGCCGTAAATAGCCCCCGCCGTGATGTTGTTGTCCAAGCCTGGGAGGCTGGCTAAATGTGGTTTTGTGTTCTTTACTGGACCACAGGGCCGAAGAATCCCGCTTAGCACTTAGGGTGCGTTTCAACCATCCAGGGGCCTCATTTATGAAGTAAAACAAAACGGGGGGGATGTGTATCATCTTTCACCGCAAACGGTTCATGGTTATGGGGTAATGTAGCCGGTCTGTGCTGACACCGGCTAAAAATGAACTCTGGGTTTTGTCTTGTCGCTTGGACTGAACGAAGAGGGAACTTGCAACGCCCTTGCCGACCACCAGGGAGCGTTTATTTTCTGTACATAACACACACGACAAAGCAGAGTTAATTTTTAGCCAGCGTCAGCACAGACATTGGTGCCGTGATCCGGATGAGAGTGAGGTTAAAGTTAAAGTTCCTACTGAAACCCACTATCAATCAATCAATCAATCAATGTTTATTTATATAGCCCCAAATCACAAATGTCTCAAAGGACTGCACAAATCATGACGACTACAACATCCTCGGAAGAACCCACAAAAGGGCAAGGAAAAATCACACCCAGTGGGCAGGGAGAATTCACATCCAGTGGGACGCCAGTGACAATGCTGACTATGAGAAACCTTGGAGAGGACCTCAGATGTGGGCAACCCCTCCCCCCCCTCTAGGGGACCGAAAGCAATGGATGTCGAGCGGGTCTAACAACTACTACCAACCACGCAGTCTGATAGTTTATATGAAGTGAATGATATTTATATAGCGCTTTTCTCAAGTGACTCAAAGCGCTTTACATAGTGAAACCCAATATCTAAGTTACATTTAAACCAGTGTGGGTGGCACTGGGAGCAGGTGGGTAAAGTGTCTTGCCCGAGGACACAACGGCAGTAACTAGGATGGCACAAGCGGGAATCGAACCTGCAACCCTCAAGTTGCTGACACGGCCACTCTACCAACCGAGCTATACCGCCAATGATGAAATATTAACATTGCAACACATGCCAATACGGCCGGTTTAGTTTACTAAATTGCAATTTTAAATTTCCCGGGAGTTTCTTGTTGAAAACGTCGCCGAATGATGACGTATACGCGTGACGTCACGGACTGTGAGGAAATATTAGCGCTGCGCACACACACAGCTAAAAGTCGTCTGCTTTAACCGCATAATTACACAGTATTTTGGACATCTGTGTTGCTTAATCTTTTGCAATTTGTTCATTTAATAATGGAGACTATAAAGAACAATGCTGTTGGTGGAAAGCGGTGGATTCCAGCTGTCTTTAGCACCGAGACACAGCCAATGTTTCTTTGTTTGTTGTGAAAGCAGAGCGGTCAAGCGAACATGTTTTCTCTACGTCAACCAGCATGTTTTTGGATGGGGAAATTGTGATTTATATCTTACCGAAGACATCTGTGGATTATTCGTCGTTTTGCATCAGCTGTGAGCTTGGCTCCTCTCTGAGACACAGTGTGTTCAAAGCAGCCATCCGACCTCAAGGTATGTCTTTACAATCTCACTAAACACTATTGAAACAATAAGCAGATCAATCAATCAATCAATGTTTACTTATAGATAAGGGATCTTCCAGAATTATCCTAGGACATGTGTCTAATTACATCTGAAATGCTCACACTGCCGTCGCCTGGAGCTGTCGCTTTTTTTTTTTTCTTTTTCTAGTCCATCGCTATCAATATCCTCAAACACGAATCTTTCATCCTCGCTCCAATTAATGGGGAAATTGTCGCTTTCTCGGTCAGAATCGCTTGCGCTGCTGACGTCCATGATTGTAATCAATGGGTGGATGTGAGGAGTCTGACAATCTGTGACGTCACGCGCACTACTTCCGGTAAAGGCAGGGCTTTTTTAAAAGCAACCAAAAGTTGCGAACTTTATCGTCGATTTTCTCTACTTAATCCTTTCAGCAAAAATATGGCAATATCGCGAAATGATCAAGTATGACACATAGAATGGACCTGCTATATCCCCGTTTAAATAAGAATATCTCATTTCAGTAGGTCTTTAAAGTACCAATGATGGTCACACACACACTAGGTGTGGCGAAATGTGTCCTCAGCATTTGATCCATACCCTGGGAGGTGAGGGGAGCAGTGGGCAGCAGCTGTGCCGCGCCTGGGAATCATTTTTGGTGATTTAACCCCCAATTCCAACCCTTAATTCTAAGTGCCAAGCAGAGGGGTAATGAGTCCCATTTTATAATCTTTGGTATGACTCGGCCGGGGTTTGAACTCACAACCTACCGATCTCAGGGCGGACACTCTAACCACTAGGCCACTGAGTAGGTTTAGTGGGATGAGTGTAACTGGGGTCGGCCAGTGGAGTCATGGCCGTAACCATAGACGTCTTATGAGTAGACGCAGCATTGGCTGCTCTGACGTGAGAAATTTGTCCGCCATCTTGAAGTGGTGATGAGGAACCGCCAAGAAGCCTATACTGACAGTTGACAGGTAGAAAACAAAGATGGTGGGCTAGTCTTCAGGGTTTTCCTGCTCAAATGAGCGGACTGTTGAAAATAGGAATCGGGGGATTACTTTTCACAAGTAATATTTAACATTAACGTGCTATTGGTTGTATTTTGTGAAAATACTATTACCACAGAGTTGAGAAGGAGCAAAGCTCTTCAATAGTACTCAAATCGTAGCCGCTCGCAAAAAAGAGTATGGCCATAATAGAATTGCTTGTCAATGAAATTAATAAAATTTAAAAATGTCATACTTAAATAACATAAAGTTGAAATAAATGAAGATAAAGATTGTAAAAGCCAGATTGGTGGTTTTAGCTGATATAAAGACCTTCAGGTGTCTATATATGTTTATGTGTAAGTATTTGGCAGACGCTTTTATCCAAAGCGACATACATAAAAAATACATATAAAACAATCACTGTAAACATTATTATTTAAGGGAAGAATGTAATAGAAAATATCAATACAAAGTGTCAAGACAGAATAAACTTTCAGCTGCTGCAGCAACAGAGATACAGTCTATAGGTTCCTAAGATATATAGAATCTAATGTATTCATACATTGTTTATGTAGGATATACGCATGTATATATAACCTAATCCTAATGTTTCTTCAGTTTAAGAATAGCTGACCGTTTTTTTCTCCCTTCTCTGGGATTATTTTCCCAGTTTTGCTCTCGGACATCTGGTTACTTACAGCATATAACAATGTTCTATTACTGTTAAGCAAACTATGAATAATATAACATGCCAAAACATGTGTGACAAAAAAGCGCGTGAAAATCAGTAGTATTCAGTGAGGTAAGATTAATTAAATGTGTTGACAGTTCATTGCTCCTGACAAATGGATTGCACTGAGTGGAGCGGATCACCACTCCAAGATGGCGGCCCCGCGTCTCGTCAGCGCCAGTAGGCTGTAGCGCTCGATGCTGCGTCTACTTATAAGATGTCTATGGCCGTAAACAAAAACCCAAAACCAGTGAAATTGGCACGTTGTGTAATTCGTAAATAAAAAACAGAATAACAATTATTTTCAACTCATATTCAATTGATTAAACTGCAAAGACAAGATAAATAATTAGTAACTTGGAATTTAATGGCAGCAACAAATTGCAAAATAATTGGCACAGAGGCATTTTTACCACTGTGTTACATGGCCTTTCCTTTTAACAGCACTCGTTTGGGAACTGAGGAGACCAATTTTTGAAGTTTCAGATTAAATACAAATTGATCTGTTTGGCCACAATACCCAGCAATATGTTTGGAGGAGAAAATGTGAGGCCTTTAATCCCAGGAGCAGCATCCCTACCGTCAAGCAGGGTGGTGGTACTATTATACTTTGGGCCTGTTTTGCTGCCAATGGAACTGGTGCTTTACAGAGAGTAAATGGGACAATGAAAAAGGAGGATTACCTCCAAATTCTTCAGGACAACCTAAAATCATCAGCCCGGAGGTTGGGTAATGCCCATCACTGATTAACTTTAAAAAAAACTAACTAAAAATACTATATTTTCACACATATTCCTTCAGGAGAATGAGCAGGAATGTGCTTTATGTCAAAGATGTGCACACGAGAGGGTGGCTGTATCTTGTATGTGTACAGTATGTCCCAGGGGCGTACCTAGACTCTGCAAACACAGGCAATTGCCTGGGGCCCCAAAACATCTCCTAAAAAAATTATTTATAATGTTTTTTTCTATGAAAAGCAAATCTTATTTTTTTGTGTGTGCTTAAGTTTTTGTCTTATGCTGACAACGTTGGCATTTAATCATAGTTCTGAACCTAAACATTATGGGTACAGGTAAAATTGTTGCAAAAATAGAGAGTTATGTTAAAGTTAAAGTACACTCTAGGTGTGGTGAAATTATTCTCTCTTATATTTTTATGTGTTATGAATTTGCACTAAATTGAGTGACGGTGGCAGAGAAGAGGACTGTTGACAAACTAGTGAGCATCCTGGATGATGCCAATCACCCTCTGCATAGCGTTATCAGTAGCTTGGGATGAAGCAGTGCTAGACTGCTTCATCCCAAGTGCAGGACTAATAGACTCAAGAACTCCTTTGTCCCACACGCCATTAGACTGTACAACTCCTCTCTGGGGCGGGGGGCGGGGGGTACTAGGATGACAGGGGATGCAAAACAATACCAGTGCAATACGTTTTCATAACATGGTCACTACTGCCTACTTTGTCTTGTTATATTCTTATTTTACTGTATATTTTTATTCCCATTGTTGCTTTTCATTTTTTTATTCCTATTGTAATATTTCTGTATTTTGTTTCCATTTAAACCCCCATTATTTCCACTTTACTTTTATTTAAATTGATCTCAACTCTGTACACTGCTGCTGGAATTTTAATTTTCCTGAAGGAACTCTCCTGAAGGAATCAATAAAGTACTATCTATCTATCTATCTATCTATCTAAATTAGTTTTGCTTACAATTTCGTTATACAATGTAAAATGACAATAAACATACATATTCTATTCTATTCTATCACAATTGTCTCAATGGGCTGCACAAGCCACAACAACATCCTCGGCTCAGATCCCACACCAGGGCAGGAAAAATCTCAACCCAATGGGATACAATGAGAAACATTGGACAAAGGTACGCAGAGGTGTACTTATGACAAAGTTATAGATCAGAGGTGCCAGTTAAAGTAAAGTTAAAAGTCAAAGTACCAATGATTGTCACACACACACTAGGTGTGGTGAAATTTGCCCTCTGCGTTTGACCCATCACCCTTGATCACCCCTTGGTAGGCGAGGGGAGCAGTGGGCAGCAGCGGTGGCCGCGCCCGTGAATCAATTTTGGTGATTTAACCCCCAATTCCAATACTTAATGCTGAGTGCCAAGCAGGGAGTTAACGGTTCCCATTTTTATAGTATTTGGTATGATTTGGTGTTTGAACTCACAACCTACCGATCTCAGAGCGGATTAGTGAGTTTAGGCTCGTTTTTTGACAAGTTTTAGCACAATTTGGACCTTTTCGCTCCAAAATGTAGTGGGGCCTGCATCCACATGCTGGTGACCCCAAAAGAGAAGACTGAAGGAAATTTTCATATCGCGTTGTGTTTGTTTTGAACGCATCTTCATTCCGAATCAAGATGTTTTTGTGCAGAATTAAAAGGAATGATCAAATATTGCTGCCAGATGATTTTTTTCAGATTGTAGCAATACAACTAGAAGGGGTGAGCCTGAATACTTTTCCAAATGATGGGAATATGAGGGAAGTATGGACTGTTCCAGTCAACCTGACTGGCGCAAAGTGGGCCAGACCAAGAGAGAGGAGTGTATTGCGGAAAGATACCGGCATGAAGGTGGCGTTCCGCAGGCGGTGGAGATTGACTTTTTGACTTGAATAAAAATGGAAAGAGTGTGCCGGTCCGCCTTCGGTGAAAATCCAGGGTCACACAGACCTCGACTCGTGTTCATTTGGTCAAAGGGGAGAAACTTGTCGATATTCAATCAGTTACTTTTATTTGCATCGACAAAAAGACATACTTACAGAGGCTCTCTGGGCAGTGGATTAGGCCAGAGACCCCATCTCTCAAAACCTTGTGGGCTTTTATGCCACATAGACGGGAAGTTACACCAGGGGGCGTATGGACTTTGACATCATTTACCATTCTTATCTGTCTCTATATTGGTGTTTTCTGTCCTTGTTTGAGCAGGTGTTAACCATTGACATGAACACAGCTTGCCAGGTACCTTACCAGTCTTGTTTAAAAGTAGGATATCACAAGTCAATCTTGAAGGTTATTCAAAGTTTCCCGATATCCACTTAGTCATTGCGACTTGTCCAGGGTGTACCCCGCCTTCCGCCTCTGCAGCTGAGATAGGCTCCAGCGACCCCCCGCGACCCCGAAAGGGACGAGCGGTAGAAAATGGATGGTTGGCACTTAGTCATTGCATAGTGTAGGTCAGTGGTCGGCAACCCAAAATGTTGAAAGAGCCATATTGGACCAAAAATACAAAAACAAATCTGTCTGGAGCCGCAAAAAATTAAAAGCCATATTACATACAGATAGTGTGTCATGAGATATAAATTGAAATATGAGGACTTAAAGGAAACTAAATGAGCTCAAATATAGCTACAAATGAGGCATAGTAATGCAATATGTACATATAGCTAGCCTAAATAGCATGTTAGCATCGATTAGCTTACAGTCATGCAGTGACCAAATATGTCTGATTAGCACACTCCACATAAGTCAATAACATCAACAAAACTCACCTTTGTGCATTCATGCACAATGTTATAAGTTTGGTGGACAAAATGAGACAGAAAAAGAAGTGGCATGAATCACGTCTTAGAAAGTCAGAGAAAGTTATACATGTAAACAAACGAGGGTGAGTTCAAGGACCGCCCAAATTTGTAGGACAAAACGGCGCTCGCCAAATACTCGAATCAGTGACGCATGTTTAATATAAACAGTGTGCTTTATAGCAATTAGGGAGGTTTGTGTCATGTTTGTCCTCCTACAGAAACCAAATTAAAACAAAACAAATGTTTTTTTCCGCTCATCATTTCCATTTTTCATATATTTTTGAAAAAGCTCCAGAGAGCCACTAGGGCGGCGCTAAAGAGCCGCAGGTTACTGACCCCTGGTGTGGGTCAACAGTTCAATGGAGGTTCATTACATATATAATTGTAAGCATTATATCTTCTATACTGATCTTTATTAAGCATGAATATTCAATTCAATCAACATTGAAATACACTCTAAGATAGCCTTTATTCATGAATATGAATATTAAATCCTGAAAGCAGTCTAAATGTTAAAAGGATCCTTTAATGTGTTCGTCTCAAACTACATTAAAACGCTTTTTCACTCACGATCACTTTCGACAGTCTCGCCTCCCTTCTCCCACATTGGGCTACTCCACGCCACTGCAGACTTGATCTGGGGATACGGAATAGAATAGAATAGAATAGAATAGAAAGTACTTTATTGATCCCTGGGGGAAATTCAGCACCACAGTTCGCTCACAATAGACAATAATAATAATAAATAATATATAACATTATTATATATATGGGTTTCACGGTGTCAGAGGTGTTAGTGCGTCTGCCTCACAATACGAAGTTCCTGCAGTCCTGGGTTCAAATCCAGGCTCGGGATCTTTCTGTGTGGAGTTTGCATGTTCTCCCCGTGAATGCGTGGGTTCCCTCCGGGTACTCCGGCTTCCTCCCACTTCCAAAGACATGCACCTGGGGATAGGTTGATTGGCAACACTAAATTGGCCCTAGTGTGTGAATGTGAGCGTGAGTGTTGTCTGTCTATCTGTGTTGGCCCTGCGATGAGGTGGCGACTTGTCCAGGGTGTACCCTGCCTTCCGCCCGATTGTAGCTGAGATAGGCGCCAGCGCCCCCTGCGACCCCGAAAGGGAATAAGCGGTAGAAAATGGATGGATGGATATTATATATATAATATATGAATAGTATAAATATATTCTATATATGTTCTACATTTAAGTGCAGTCAAGGAACATATGCATTATACAGTCTGATGGTTGTCGGTATGAAGGACCTCCTGTGTCGTTCCGTGTAACATTTATGGGTTCTGAGCCTTCCACTGAACGTGCTCAATCTCTCCGCAAGGTCCGAGTGTAGTGGGTGGGAGGTGTTGTCCATAATGGCTAGGAGTTTTGCTAGACTTCTCCTCTCTGACACCACCGCCAGAGAGTCCAGCTCCACTCCCACCACATTACTGGCCTTCTCTACCAATTTGTCCAGTCTGTTTGCGTCCCTCACTCTCAGCCCGCTGCCCCACCAAGCCATGGCAGACAAGAAGGCGCCGGCCACCACCGACTCGTAAAACATCTTTAACATCTTTGTACAGACGTTGAAAGATCCTAGCCTCCTGAGGAAGTAGAGGCGACTGTGTCCCTTCTTGTAGAGGGCCTCAGAATAAAACAAACCTGTTGGGTAACGTCGCTTCATCTTTTTAAAAGACCCCGTCATAACTACGCCCGAGTGGAGCGGAGAAGAAGAGATGACGAAGAGAAAGCAAACCATTTTTTTTTTTTTTTGGTTTGGGAGCAAGGTTGAAACTTTTTATCGTGGGCAAATTTTCTTCAGCCGAATGCAGATCACAGGTCAAAAAGTTAGGACACACCTGATTTAAACGCTCAAAATGGTAATCTATTGTCACCGTGGGTCTGGTAAGATGTTTTTTCTTTATTTAAATCAACAGTCTTAACTCGTCAATCGCTCTCTTTTTCCTCCACCAGTCACACATATCTGGCCTTAACAATAACAGCACTGTTTGTCAAATCCGATCCAACGGTGCTAACAAAATAAGACGTTCCAAAAAACGGCTTACACTTGAATAAAAGTTACTTCATGTTTCTACCTTGGATCGCTTAGCCTTAGGCCTCCAAAGGACCAAATACGGCCCTGGTATGTCTTTGTGTGTCGTGCATTAACTGCAATGACAAAAGTCCTTTTTTTTTTTTCATTTCCATTTGATTGCATCACATTGATTCTTTTCTGAAAAACAATAATTACAAAAAACATCAAGGTCATAATACAGCTGAGCCCAACTTGAAAGTCCTTCTTTTTTAGTCCACTTCAATTCACCGTCTCATTATTATCCGAGTGGGAAATGGAAATTGGAGCCGGGAGCATTTGTGTTTGAACAAAAGAGGGGGAAGCAGATTATGGATGTTCTCCCTCAAAAAATGTAATTTCTATTAGACTTTCATTCTTTTTCCATTAATCACACGTTCATTCTCTCGGCTGCAACACGCTCATGGAATATTCATGCGCAAACTTGAAATATTTAACATTTGTGCGTGTTACAGATACTGGCGCTGAGCGACAATTGACAAACAGTATCGGGGAGGATCTAAATAATCCTTTTAAATCTGCTAATAAACCCCCCCTTCCTTTTAAATAAGCCCTAATGCTCACAAAGAGAGATGGGATTTAATGCAGGCTGATTTCTCTGGAGACTATTCAACTGTAGGGGGAAAGTGTCGATTAAAGAGTTTGAAGCCGCCAATAAAGTGCATCACTTCCTGGGTTTACGGCGTTGGCTTTAAACGAAGCTAATTTATCCCTGGTGGGAAATACTTTCTGTAATCCTCTGTGACATCGCCGAGCAGCTCCCTGTAAATATGACTCATTGTCAAAACACAATGGCGGAGTTGTTATTGCTTCCAACAATCTAAATAAGACTCACGGGTCTATCAGTCGTGTAGTGGAAGTGTGTCCTCCAAAATCTAGCATTGAGTCTGGAATTTAGGCAGTTTGAAAGTAAACCCTGTGGCGTTTTTGGGGTTTTATTGCTAATGAGCTGTGTGTGTGTGTCGCATACTTGCCAACCTTGAGACCTCTCATTTCGGGGGGCGTGGTTGGGGGCGTGGTTAAGAGGGGAGGAGTATATTTACAGCTGTTGTGTGCACAGTTGTGCACTGCACTCTCTAAAAGCTGTAGATGTTATAGTCACATATGCATGATTGATTGATTGATTGAAACTTTTATTAGTAAATTGCAGAGTTCAGTACATATTCCGTACAATTGACCACTAAATGGTCACACCTGAATAAGTTTTTCAATTTGTTTAAGTCGGGGTCCACGTTAATATATACTATCTGCATAATACAGTCATCACACAAGTTAATCATCATAGTATATACATTGAATTATTTACATTATTTACAATCCGGGGGGTGGGATGAGGAGCTTTGGTTGATATCAGTACTTCAGTCATCAACAATTGCATCAACAGAGAAATGGACAGTGAAACAGTGTAAGTCCTACTTAGTAATATATGTACATCGAGCAGAGAACATAGTGTGTTCAGATAGCATAAGAACAACTATATACATTAGAAATACATTTGATTATTTACATTAGGTTATTTACAATCCCGGTAAGGTTTATTCAGGTGTACTGGAGAGGAGGCTACGTCGGATAGTCGAACCTCGGATTCAGGAGGAACAGTGTGGTTTTCGTCCTGGTCGTGGAACTGTGGACCAGCTCTATACTCTCGGCAGGGTTCTTGAGGGTGCATGGGAGTTTGCCCAACCAGTCTACATGTGCTTTGTGGACTTGGAGAAGGCATTCGACCGTGTCCCTCGGGAAGTCCTGTGGGGAGTGCTCAGAGAGTATGGGGTATCGGACTGTCTTATTGTGGCGGTCCGTTCCCTGTATGATCAGTGCCAGAGCTTGGTCCGCATTGCCGGCAGTAAGTTGAACACATTTCCAGTGAGGGTTGGACTCCGCCAAGGCTGTCCTTTGTCACCGATTCTGTTCATAACTTTTATGGACAGAATTTCTAGGCGCAGTCAAGGCGTTGAGGGGTTCCGGTTTGGTAACCGGAGGATTAGGTCTCTGCTTTTTGCAGATGATGTGGTCCTGATGGCTTCATCTGACCGGGATCTTCAGCTCTCACTGGATCGGTTTGCAGCCGAGTGTGAAGCGACCGGAATGAGAATCAGCACCTCCAAGTCCGAGTCCATGTTTCTCGCCCGGAAAAGGGTGGAGTGCCATCTCCGGGTTGGGGAGGAGACCCTGCCCCAAGTGGAGGAGTTCAAGTACCTAGGAGTCTTGTTCACGAGTGAGGGAAGAGTGGATCGTGAGATCGACAGGCGGATCGGTGCGGCGTCTTCAGTAATGCGGACGTTGTACCGATCCGTTGTGGTGAAGAAGGAGCTGAGCCGGAAGGCAAAGCTCTCAATTTACCGGTCGATCTACGTTCCCATCCTCACCTATGGTCATGAGCTTTGGGTCATGACCGAAAGGATAAGATCACGGGTACAAGCGGCCGAAATGAGTTTCCTCCACCGTGTGGCGGGGCTCTCCCTTAGAGATAGGGTGAGAAGCTCTGCCATCCGGGAGGAACTCAAAGTAAAGCCGCTGCTCCTTCACATCGAGAGGAGCCAGATGAGGTGGTTCGGGCATCTGGTCAGGATGCCACCCGAACGCCTCCCTAGGGAGGTGTTTAGGGCACGTCCAACCGGTAGGAGGCCACGGGGAAGACCCAGGACACGTTGGGAAGACTATGTCTCCCGGCTGGCCTGGGAACGCCTCGGGATCCCCCGGGAAGAGCTAGATGAAGTGGCTGGGGAGAGGGAAGTCTGGGTTTCCCTGCTTGGGCTGTTGCCCCCGCGACCCGACCTCGGATAAGCGGAAGATGATGGATGGATGATGGATGGATGGATGGAGATGGGATGTGAATGGTGGAGATTTTTAGTAAAGGGTTGAAGTTGCCTGGAGGTGTTGCCTGGAGGTGCATGTACAGTAGATGGCAGTATTGTCCTGTTTAAGAGTGTCACAACATTGCTGTTTACGGCAGACGAAAACGTGACTGCTGTTAATGAAACTGCCTAACAATAAACCCACATAAGAAAAGAAGAACTCGCCCTCGATCATTCTACAGTTATAATGTCATTGGGCAGACACGCTGTGTATATTGTGGGAAGGAGGACGTGAAAACTGGCTGTCGTCACTCAGGTCCGCATGGAGCTGGAGGGGGCGTGGCCTCCAGCTCCGCCTGAATTTCGGGAGATTTTCGGGAGAAAATTTGTCCCGGGAAGTTTTCAGGAGAGGCGCTGAATTTCGGGAGTCTCCCGGAAAATCCAGGAGGGTTGGCAACTTTGGTGTGTCTCCACACTGCAAAAAGTCAGTGTTCAAAAACAAGGGAAAAAAACTAACAAAAATGAGGGGTATTTTACTTGAACTAAGCAAAATGATCTGCTAATAGAAGAAGAAAATTGGGTTTGTCAAGACTTTCCAAAACAAGTAAAATTATAGGTATTTTTGGGGTACATTGAGGTTACCTCAATGTACCCCAAAAATACCTATAAATAAGTTTATTCTCACTAATAACAAGTGTACTACTATATGAGTACGTATGTTCTATTGTTTCATCGAAAATAAAACAGCAATGTCCATTTGGCTGTCATCTCTTTTAATTATGAGACACATTTGTGTCAAAGTTTTTTTTTCATTCTTGAAATAAGAAATTATTGCTTTAAAAAAGTAGTTTTATACTTGTGAGTGTTGATGACACTGTCACATCTCGGTGAGGGATGTCTTGTCTTGGTTTTTTCCTGTCTTGTGATTTGCATGTTTTATTTTGAAAAGCAACTCGTCTTGTTTCAGATCTCGGGCCCTTCCCCTTGTGTCACCAGTCTGACATCATCCCTGACCCTTGATTGTTTCCACCTGTTTCCCATTACCCTCATGTTCCATATAAGCCCATGCCTCCCCTTGTTCTGTGCCAGATCGTCTCGAGCTTTCGTGTCTGTCTAGCATCCATGTTCATGTTCATGTCCATGCCTTGGCTCCTTCTACGTCTACTCCCTTGGCTCCAGAATTCCCACGCTGTAAATTTGAGTTAAACTTTTTCTACTCCTCAGAACGACTTTTGTTATCTAACCTTTGTTCAACCGAAGTGGTGAGTTTTGATTTTTTCCTAATCTTTCCTTCCTCAAAGTTTTTGAGTGATTTTTTGTTTACCTTTATTAGACTAAGATCAGAATATAAATTTTTATAGTCATTGTTTTCTTCCTCCTGTTGGAGCGTTTTATGTTAAGTTTTCATAGCAGATACGACACTAATTATTGTTCGTCTTTATGTTGGTATTTTCCTCCTTTTTAGGAGTGATTTTCTGTTGTTTCCCTTTTTGGAACTTTTTTTCGCTTACCGTTTTTGACTTATAGATTTTGTATAACTCTGCCTCTGGAGGTTTAAGAGTTGTTAAAATAAAAACTTTTCTAAGAATCTCATCTCTGCATCTGAGTCCACTCCTTAGTCCAAGCCTGACAGACACAGCTTTGGAATACTTAATATTCTAGTTTTTAGCATGTTTTACTCAATATAGGTCATCAAATCTCAGCAAAAAGCTGTATTATCTTGCTGAGATAATTTGGGACCAAAACCCTTAAAACACGAATCTCAAACACGAGGCCTGCGGGCCAGTTGCAGCCCGCGAGATGTTTTTTTGTGGCCCCCACCTTAATATGAAAGTTTAATGTTAGTGCGGCCGGCAAGTTTTATATGAATGGTACTTTACAGCGTTGTGTGCGGAGCTGAAGGAATCTACCAATCACGGTGAAGTATATGGCTCTCGAGGGCCGAACATATGTAAAGCGCTTTGAGTCACTAGAGAAAAGCGCTATATAAATATAATTCACTTCATTTCACTTCACATGCGTGATGCAGGCAGAGAAACGTTTTTCAGCTTTTCCACGCTCGCCCGCCTCCTCGCTCTCTCTCTGTCACTGTGTGTGTCTCTCTCTCTCGCCCCCCACCCCGGCGCCGCTGTAAAAAGTCCGGGCCAAGCGGACCGGTAGCTTCCGAAGCACTCCGTCGAAGGACCGAGCGACAAATCAAAACCGTGGTGCACTGGACCCCAGCGCTGATACTCCAACAGAGAGTCGCTGGGCGAATCGAACGTGTAACACGTTAGCAGGATGTTAGCCCGTTCGGGGTTAATTGTGCTACCGTAACTGTGAACTCCACGGCAAGCACAACCCCCCCACCCCCTACATGATTGCACAGCTTTTTTAATATTTTAGTTTTCTTGATATATTCTCGCAAAATCAAAACTGTTTTCTCTCAACCTGAGTAATTCATGAAATGTTAACTTTCCACAACTATTCTCTCTGAATTTTCCAACTTTTTTCTCATAAACGCGGTGCTTTAAAAAACAACAACAACATAATTTATTATTGTAAAACTTTCGACTATTTGCAAAATTTCAACCCTATCCCCTTAAAATTACATTCTAAGTGTCCTAAAATCTAGACTTTTTTTTTTTTTTTAACAAAATGAGAACATTTTTTTCATTATGTTCACTTAATTCTTGAACTACAACTGGAAAAAAAAGTCACCTGTTTTTTTTTTCCCGTAATGCATTCTTTATTACAGGCAGACGAGCGGCCCGGTAGCTTCTGAAGCACTCCGCCGAAGGACCGAGCGACAAATCAAAACCGTGGTGCACTGGACCCTAGCGCTGATACTCCGACAGAGAGTCACTGGGCGAATCAGACGTGTAACACGTTAGTCTTGATGTTATCCCATTCGGGGTTAATTGTGCTACCGTAACTGTGAACTCTATGGCAAGCACAACCCCCCCCTCCATGATTGCACTCTCATTGCAGCTTTTTTAATATTTTAGTTTTGTTGATATATTCTCGCAAAATCAAAACTGTTTTCTCTCAACCTGAGTAATTCATGAAATGTTAACTTTCCACAACTATTCTCTCTGAATTTTCCAACTTTTTTCTCATAAACGCGGTGCTTTAAAAAACAACAACAACATAATTTATTATTGTAAAAATTTCGACTATTTGCAAAATTTCAACCCTATCCCCTTAAAATTACATTCTAAGTGTCCTAAAATCTAGACTTTTTTTTTTTTTTTTAACAAAATGGGAACATTTTTTTTCATTATGTTCACTTAATTCTTGAACTACAACTGGAAAAATAGTCACCTGTTTTTTTTTCCCGTAATGCATTCTTTATTACAGGCAGACGAGCGGCCCGGTAGCTTCTGAAGCACTCCGCCGAAGGACCGAGCGACAAATCAAAACCGTGGTGCACTGGACCCTAGCGCTGATACTCCGACAGAGAGTCACTGGGCGAATCAGACGTGTAACACGTTAGTCTTGATGTTATCCCATTCGGGGTTAATTGTGCTACCGTAACTGTAAACTTTACGGCAAGCACAACCCCCCCCCCTCCATGATTGCACTCTCATTGCAGCTTTTTTAATATTTTAGTTTTGTTGATATATTCTCGCAAAATCAAAACTGTTTTCTCTCAACCTGAGTAATTCATGAAATGTTAACTTTCCACAACTATTCTCTCTGAATTTTCCAACTTTTTTCTCATAAACGCGGTGCTTTAAAAAACAACAACAACATAATTTATTATTGTAAAACTTTCGACTATTTGCAAAATTTCAACCCTATCCCCTTAAAATTACATTCTAAGTGTCCTAAAATCTAGACTTTTTTTTTTTTTAACAAAATGAGAACATTTTTTTTCATTATGTTCACTTAATTCTTGAACTACAACTGGAAAAATAGTCACCTGTTTTTTTTTTCCCGTAATGCATTCTTTATTACATTCCGGGACAAGGCAGACGAGCGGTCCGGTAGCTTCTGAAGCACTCCGCCGAAGGACCGAGCGACAAATCAAAACCGTGGTGCACTGGACCCTAGCGCTGATACTCCGACAGAGAGTCACTGGGCGAATCAGACGTGTAACACGTTAGTCTTGATGTTACCCCGTTCGGGGCTAATTGTGCTACCGTAACTGTAAACTCCACGGCGAGCCCCTCCCACCTCCCCGTTGGCTCCAGACTGAGACGATTTTTGTTATTCCAAAATAACCCTGCGTCAGTGGAAAAGCGGCAAAAGAGTGAAAGCGACAGAAACGTTGCCATGGAGACGAGGGTTTTCTTACATGACTGGCTGTTCGTCAGTAATAACAGTCCATCCTCCCCCCGCGATAACCTGGACCAATTCAAACCGTTATTTTTTTTATTTTTATTGTTTAATTCGCATCGCCTCACACGATGAACACTACATATATTTCTATATGACGCCGGATAACACTACGGGAGCCGTCACTTTTTTGCGCTCGCTATCCAGGTACTTTCCCAACTATTATCCGCCGACTGCCGTGTTGATGTAGGGAGGAAAAGCGGAACGACACACAATGCGGAAATAACATTATTCTCCGTACGTCATCCAATTATAAATATATTCCACTACCCCAAGCATGTCCTTTTTCAAACCCTGCGGTGAAGAGAAAGGTTAGTGATGAGAAAAGACAATTCCAGGAAACGTGCAAAATTTCTTTGTTGAGCACAGGGCCATCCCGACCTGTCTTATTTGCACAGACAAAGTTGCGGTGCACAAGGAATACAATTTGAAACTTCATTAAACTAGACATGCCGAGGAGTATGCAAAACATTTTTTAAGAAATCTTTTCTTGCGGCCCAGCCTCAACCAGACTCTGCATCCAGTGGCCCCCAGGTAAAGTGAGTTTGAGACCCCTGCCTTAAAACAAGTAAAACACTCTAACATAAAATCTGCTGAGTGAGAAGAATTATCTTATCAGACAGAAAATAAGCAAATATCACCCTTATTTGAAATATTTAATTTCAGTTTTCGCAGTGCAAGAAGTGCCTTCGTGCACATTTTACTAGAGGTTTCCTGATCCGATGTGGTATCTAAATCGAAAGAATCTGCGGCCACTCTTTTGCGCCTTTATTTTGGCAGCAACACAAAAGGCAACGGCTGTGAGAAAGGAGGAGACTGTGCTGCAGCTCTGTCCTGCGTATGCTTGTCAACACATTAGAATTGTCAAGAATAAAAATATTAGACCTATCGTCCATTCAGCTTTGTCATGTTTAGTTTTATAGTAGCTTAATGACTTAATTAGCTGATGGAAAGAATTTCATTTGATGCATTTTGGTGTCTTCTGACACCAAAATGCATCTTTTAATGACTCTATTTTTTTAATCTTTTCGTTCGGAATATTCCAACAGACCCCTGGAAAAAAGTGGTTCTAGATGCATTGCAGGGCTGCTTCTAAAATGGCTGTAAAAAGTGGTGCATGTTTCGAAACATAGCAAAACACCACAGGTAAGAACATACTTGCCAACCTTTGAGACCTTCGAATTTGGGATATGGGGGGTGGTGGGGTTAGGGGGGCGGAGTTTGGTGGTAGCAGGGGGTGCACAATGTAGCGCCCCAGAAGAATTACTGCTGCAAAGGGTTCCGGGTATTTGTTCTGTTGTGTTTATGTTGTGTTACAGTGCGGATGTTCTCCCGAAATATGTTTGTCATTCTTGTTTGGTGTGCGTTGACAGTGTGGCGCATATTTGTAACAGTGTTAAAGTTGTTTATACGGCCACCCTCAGTGTGACCTGTATGGCTGTTGACCAAGTATGCAATGCATTCACTTGTGTGTGTGAAGAGCCGTAGATAAAACGTGACTGGGCCAGTATGCTGTTTATATGGAGAAAAAGCGGACGTGACGCCAGGTGGTAGAGGACGCTAAAGGCAGTGCCTTTAAAGCACACCCCTAATATTGTTGTCCGGGTGGAAATCGGGAGACATTCGGGAGAATGCTTGCCACGGGAGATTTTCGGGAGGGGCACTGAAATTCGGGGGTCTCCCGGTAAAATTGGGAGGGTTGGCAAGTATGGGTAAGAAGCATAGTAAAATGAGTGTGCCGTAAATGAGTGACTCCATGGGGAAAGCCACATTTTACCTGCAAAAACTTCATTTAAAATAAGACCAGTTAAAAATTGTACACGCAGTCTTAGTAGATCACACGTAACACGGCCACTAATAGTACACACACAAGTATAGTTTATACACGCCGTTTAGCGCGTGGTATTTGGATTTTAGTAGATCAGGCCTATTGTGTGTTATCCTGACCGTTTTGAAATTAAATTTACAAAAGTTCTTCCCCATTCGAAAACTAAAAACCACAAATTACATGGTCAACAGAAATTCATTATTATTTATTTATTTTAATGTATTTTTATTTTTTACAACTGATTGCAATAGGGGTTAAAATATTACATGTCCCTTGACAAGTTTAACTGCAGTAAGGCGCTTTTGGTAGCCATCCATTCTGGCAAGCTTCTGGTTTAATTATTGACCACTCCTCTTGACAAAATTGGTGCAGTTTAGATAAATGTTCTCCTTTTTCATTGTCCCCTTTACTCTCTGAAAAACAATAGTTCCATTGGCAGCAAAACAGGCCCAGAGCATAATACTACCACCACCATGCTTGACGGTAGGCTTGGTGTTCCTGGGATTAAAAGCCTCACCTTTTTTCTTGGAAACAAGTTGCTGGGTATTGTGACCAAACAGCTCAATTTATGCTGTGGTTTTTACAGCATTTTTCACTAAATGAAAAAAAACAGTACTATTTTTTACTGTAATAAATTGTGGTGCCGTTGTGGCATTTACGGTAATAAACAGAACAATCTGCAATTGTTGAGTTTTTCCTTGCCCTAATGTGGGATCTGAGCCACGGATGTCATTGTGGGTTGTGCAGCCCTTTGAGACACTAGTGATTTAGCGCTATATAAGTATTAGTGATTCCTAGAGGCCTAAAAAAGTCTGCGGGCTATAGAGCGTTTTCCGTTCGGGCTCCAGTACTCTGGAATGCCCTCCCGGTAACAGTTCGAGATGCTACCTCAGTAGAAGCATTTAAGTCTCACCTTAAAACTCATCTGTATACTCTAGCCTTTAAATAGACCTCCTTTTTAGACCAGTTGATCTGCCGCTTCTTTTCTTTCTCCTATGTCTCCCCCTCCCTTGTGGAGGGGGTCCGGTCCGATGACCATGGATGAAGTCTGTCTGTCCAGAGTCGAGACCCAGGATGGACCGCTCGTCGGGACCCCGGACTGACCGCTCGCCTGTATCGGTTGGGGACATCTCTACGCTGCTGATCCGCCTCCGCTTGAGATGGTCTCCTATGGACGGGACTCTCGCTGCTGTCTTGGATCCGCTTTGAACTGAACTCTCACGGCTGTGTTGGAGCCACTATGGATTGAACTTTCACAGTATCATGTTAGACCCGCTCGACATCCATTGCTTTCGGTCCCCTAGAGGGAGGGGGGGTTGCCCACATCTGAGGTCCTCTCCAAGGTTTCTCATAGTCAGCATTGTCACTGGCGTCCCACTGGATGTGAATTCTCCCCGCCCACTGGGTGTGAGTTTTCCTTGCCCTTTTGTGGGTTCTTCCGAGGATGTTGTAGTCGTAATGATTTGTGCAGTCCTTTGAGACATTTGTGATTTGGGGCTATATAAATAAACATTGATTGATTGATTGATTGAACATTGATTAATTGATTGATTTGCGGCAAATGCCAAAATTTTACTGTAAAATTGCAGTTTTTGTTAAATTTACAGTAAAACAACAAATGTAAATTTCACCGTAAAATTCTGGCAACTGAGCTGCCTTTTGTTTAACCATAAAAACGGCAGAACTGTTTTTCCATTTACAGTAAAATCACTAAATTTTGAGGTAAAATTATTGCAACTTACCATATTTTTTTCCACATTTGAGTTAAAAAAAATTATAATATAAAATTCATTAAATAATAGTGTAATAATAGTATTGACTGTTAGACACGGCCCTCTGGCGCCAAACATAACTGACCTACTTGTGGTTAGAGTGTTCACCCTAAGATCGGTAGGTTGTGAGTTCAAACCCTGGCCGAGTCATACCAAAAAATGAGACCCATTACCTGCCTGCTTGGCACTCAGCATCAAGGGTTGGAATTGGGGGTTAAATCATCAAAAATGATTCCCGGGCGCGGCACCGCTGCTGCTCACTGCCCCCCTCAGCTCCCAGGGGGTGATCAAGGGTGATAGGTCAAATGCAATTAGTCCTATTTATTTTTTAATCAAAATGAGGAAGCTCCAATGGTCACGTTGAGTGAAACCCCCCTGACAAGAAAACACTGACTTGAGGTCTGGTGCCGGTCCGGACTTTAAACGTTCCAGGCATGTTTTCTCCCCCACTTGTAGTGACCTTTTGGGACCAGACGACATCTGCCATCCAAACTGCCCGTGACACAGTTTCTACTCCTGAATCATTACTTCCTATTACGATCACAATGTTATAGTTTCCCTAACCCCTTAACAAAAATGAAGGGGACCTAATGAGAAAATGAGGTCAGCCGGGACAGTTTCAGAATGTTGCCAAGACATGATGTACCTGCATCTCAGCTCAGTGACCCACTTCTGCTGCATCAAGCAACCCCCCCCCCCCCCCCCCTCCCCATCTTCTCAGCCATCTGATCCTCCACCCAGACTCTCCTTCACGTTCTCAGCCTTGAGTAGATTTTGCTGCCGATGAGTCAGAAGGAGAGTGATGACCTGCTATGCATTTGCATAAAGGCGGGGGGGGGGGCTGATCTTGCCAAAGTGCAAACAAAGGCACAATATGTTGGTGTTTGCAGCACAGATGCATTTAATATTGCCCCGGTAGATTCTCTGGTTTGAGTGAGGTTACGTTAAAAGGTTAGTATTGGACCAATCACGGTTTTAAGTTGCCGATTCCCAAATCAATCATTCGTCAGTGAGATCGTCCGATACCAATACCGATCACATTGGTTACGTGATTAACGTGGACCCCGACTTAAACAAGTTGAACAATTTATTCGGGTGTTACCATTGAGTGGTCAATTGTACGGAATATTTACTGTACTGTGCAATCTACTAATAAAAGTTTCAATCAATCATTCCCTGAGTTTGCAAATGTTACACCTTTCCTTCTCGTAGGCTCCTGGACCGTGGTCGAGGAGCACAGAGGACATTTTCCCTTTTCAGCGCCGATTTAAATAAAAAATTAGTTATACTTGTATAGCGCTTTTCAACCTTTAACCCTTGTGTAATGTTCATATTGTTGTTACTCAGCCAGTGTTTGTGGGTCTGATGGACCCGTTGCATTTTGTAGCTTTTAATGCTTCACAGATGTTTATCGGGATAAGGTAAACACATGTTCAGTATTTTAACATAAAAGTGTTTGATTGACAAAATGCAACGGGTCCATCAGACCTGTAAACACATGACTGAGTAACAACAATATGAACGTTGCATGGAAATTTAACTGCCAGGTTCTGCGTCCCGCAGGGATTCTTTTTTTGTGTTTCTGCACCTGCGGTTCCCACACAAGGTTGCAACATCGTTTGTCAACACTGTCTGCTCTCATTTTCTCGCACATTTGACCCTCTGATGTTCTTTGTACCTACACTCTGTCCTCCTCCTGTCTAGGCCTAATGTGTGTGTGTGTGTGTGTTACACAGAACATTAATTTCCACACTTGTTTTAGCCCTGGGTCTAGTGGACCCGGACATCTTATATGTAATAGAAATATGTACAGAGGGTGTATGGTGTGTGGTCATTAAATATGTATTCTGACATATGTTCTTCACAGAAAATGAGCCAAAGCCAGTGAGTCTCAGTTTGAAAAATAAATTATTTGTATCATTTTTTTCTTTTAATAGAAAATGAAAACGGGTCCCACAGACATGAACACCACACAAGGGCACTATTTCCACATTCACCCATTCGCACATGTGGCGGGAGCTGCCATGCAAGGCGCTAACCAGGACACATCTGGAGCAAGGGGGAAGTGTCTTGCTCAAGGACACAACGGACATAACTAGGATGGCACGGCCACTGTCCCAACCGTGCCACGCCATCCCCGATTTACACCCTCCAATTTACCTGTAGTGGAGGGTGTAGCCTTTATATTGAAGGTCATATCATATACATCTGATTTATAAAACCAAAAGACTTCCAAAGTTTGCCAATAAATAGATATGATCAACATAGTTTCACTATATTTGAAAGATAACGAGAAAGCCAGTCACGTGATCCGTGGCGTAGCGTTAGAAACCACAGATCCCTTACCTGTCACTAACAATGCTAATCAAGCAGACTTTGAGAGAAACAACAACAATTACGTTGGGGAAAATTACGATCCAGAACCTTATATTTTTGAGCCCGAACACAAAGAGGATGAGCAATAAGTTTTAGAAGCCGAGTGCTAAATGGATGCAACTTTATTGTTAAGCATTTCTAGTTGCTAAAAATAGAAATGAATCATAATGAACCATAATAAACAAACACTTACTGTACAATATCCACTCTAATCCTGTTTAGATGAAGAATTAATCACAATCCCCAAGAAGGGTTACAAATGCTGTAACACTACCATCGTCTTTTTCTGTATTTTTCCCCATCTGGGGGGATGTCGTAGTCGACCAGCCTCTCAGTCCATGGGCACATTTGTGTATTACAAGGTGAGAGATGCCCAAACTATAATCTAGAATGTACTTTTAGCAAGTTTGAGACAAAGAAGAATAGTGTGTCAACAATAGCAGCGTAAGGTTGCGTTAGCTCACTGCTATTTAAGTGCCGCTAAAATAGTCCGGCTGCGTTGGCACTTAGAATAATAATATCATTCATATTTGGTTAATTTTCAGGTCACAACATTAAATGGAGTATTCTATTTGGTTTCTGGATGTTTTTGAGAGTATAGTTGGTGCATTAGAGGACTCTCAATCTGTTGACTCTATTGTTAGCTATTGATTTAGGATTTTGAATGCAAAAAACAGCCACACACATTTATTTATTTATTTTTAGTTTATTTCAAACATAAACACACTTAGAATACAATACAACAGACAATTGCACGTCATTTATATTTACATCATGTCCGAAAAAGGAGTAGCATAGTTTATTTGATCCTACCCCTTTCCCACTTCGGAGCGTTTACAAATACATACATCATTTACTGTCTTCTTTTTGAAACACAGTTACATCAGTGAATGATTAATATAGCAGTTTTTGTAATAGATCGTTAAGTCAGTCATGATAAACATACTGAGATGAAGAGTATCCCATTTTCAATAAGGTTGAAGGTATTTCTCATAATTCTTCTTCTTTGTACTTTGTAAGTACTATTGGCTTGAACAACCTCTTTAACTGGATCATATCAGTACATTGTTTAACTTTCTTTGCTTAATCCATCCCATAATTTAATTCCACACACTGATATGCTAAAGGTTTTTAGTGTTGTACGAGCTAACAAATGTTTTAAGTTAGTTTTTCCTCTAAGTTCTTGACTTACCGTACATAAGGATTGTGAATAATAAACAGCACATCTCTTTCCAATTGTTGCACATTTCCCAGTATGACTGATCTAATAACACGGAAAGAGTGCAGAATCGTTACTACAGTGATGTAGAATCTACTAAAATAATAATAAAATATGCAAAAAGGCCGACTGAATTTGTGACATTTTGTGATGTTAAGACGGTATTTTCACATACTTTTGCGGATTGTTAATACACTTGGCTATGGTTTAATGGATACAATCAAACACAATTAAGCACATAAAGTCAACTTGTTTTTCACTCTAGCGGTACTTTAAACACAATGACAAAACATACAGCTAATCCAAACAAACTTAAAAAATAAATAAATGAATAAATAAAAAATGAAAATTATATATATGTATATATATGCATATATATATATATATATGCATATATATATGTATGTGAAGTGAAGTGAATTATGTTTATGTAGCGCTTTTTCTCTAGTGACTCAAAGCACTTTACATAGTGAAACCCAATATCTAAGTTACATTTAAACCAGTGTGAATGACACTGGGAGAACGTGGGCAAAGTGTCTTGCCCAAGGACACAAAGGCATTAAATTGGAATGGCGAACGCGGGGATTGAACCTGGAACCCTCAAGTTGCTGCCAGGGCCACTCTACCAACCGAAATATACTGCCCCACATTTTATATCTGTGTATATATATATATACATATATATATATATATATATATATATATATATATATATATATATATATATATATATATATATATATAGATATATATACACACACACACACACACATATATATATATATATACATATATACACACACACACACACACACACACACATATATATATATATATATATATATATATATATATATATATATATATATATATATATATATATATATATATATATATATATATATATATATAAAAGGCACAAACCAAAAAGTGACCTCTTTAGTGTAAGTAATAAAGGTCTGAACACACACTGCATCCCCCCTCCACCCATTCTCTCATGCTTAATTGAACACAATAGTTCAGTGTGCAATTAATTATGATGTGCTGAGATGATGCATGGACCTGACAAGACATTGTGGGTAACATAATAGAGTGGGGGGATTTTTTTATTTATTTACAGGCTCCTCTCACTCCCTCACACCAAAAAAAAAAAAAAATGAATACACTTTCTCACATTGAAATTACGGAAGAAAATAGGAAGGAAATTGAGTCATACATAGGCAATCCACGCAGGGACATGCTGGAGCGCATTAAAAGGCAAATAAATGGATGCCATAGCGGACACACACACACACACACACACACACACACACGCACGCACGCACGCACACACACACGCACACACACGCACACACACACACACACACACACACCAAGAGGGAATCAATGTTCTTGTGGGGAAATTGTAAATGTAATACTGCAGAAATGAATCATGCTAATGGCATGGCTGACAGTCCTGTTCAATATTATGATTTCAAATCCCCCAAAGATTGATTGCGTAACCTCTACTTTATTTATGCAGTGGAATAAAAAGCACTAAGGGGGATTCCTGTTGGATGAACATCTATCTAGCTATGGAAACTTACATCAACCCATTATAATAATATGGAAACATCGTGTGCGTCATTTGACAGGTGCTATGTGTACAATCCTGGCTGTTGGTATGCGAACATGTAAAGTAGCAACAAAGACATCTCAGCAAAGAAAGCACTAAGCCGACGATCTTTATACAACATTCCTTGTAGATTGCAACTATTTCAAAATATGTTGCTCCAAAACCTGTATGTACCTTTCAGCATTAATGGTGCCTTCACAGATGTGTAAGTTACCCATGCCTTGGGCACTAATACACCACCATACCATCACAGATGCTGCCTTTTTGAACTTTGCGCCTATAACAGTCCGAATGGTTCTTTTTCGTCCACAGTTTCCCAAAAACAATTTCAAGACCACAGAACATTTTTCCACTTTGCATCAGTCCATCTCAGATGAGCTGGGGCCCAGCGAAGCCGGCTGCGTTTCTGGGTGTTGTTGCTAAACGGCTTTGGCTTTGCATAGTAGAGTTTTAACCTGCACTTACAGATGTAGCGACCAACTGTAGTTACGGACAGTGGTTTTCTGAATTGTTCCTGAGCCCATGTGGTGATATCCTTTACACACTGATGTCGGTTTTTGATGCAGTACCGCCTGAGGGATCCAAGGTCAAGGGCTTGTCGCTTACGTGCAGTGATTTCTCCAGATTCTCTGAATCTTTGAATGATATTACGGACCGTATATGGTGAAATCCCTAAATTTATTTCGACAGCTCGTTTAGAAATGTTGTTCTTAAACTGTTCAACAATTTGTTCACACATTTGTTCACAAAGTGGTGACCCTCGCCCCATCCTTCATTGTGAATGACTGAACATTTCATGGAAGCTGCTTTTATACCCGATCATGGCACCCACCTGTTCCCAATTAGCCTGTTCACCTGTGGGATGTTCCAAATAAGTGTTTGATGAGCATTCCTAAACTTTCTCAGTCTTTTTTTCCCCACTTAAGTGCGCCTTAAAGTCCGAAAAATAGGTTATGTTGTTTTGGGGCAACATTACCAGAAAACGAAAACCTGAGGGCCTGGACTTCTCCCTTCACTGTCGATCATATTTTGTATATATTATTTCTAAACTTGTTGCAGTTAATGGTATTCTACCTTTGTTTGTCGTTGTTTATATTTTTTGAATCAATTCTGTGATAATGTTAATCAGTCAACTCATTGGTGTTAGTTTTCAACCTCCACCCATCCATCCATCCATTTCTACCGCTTATTCTCTTTTGGGGTCGGGGGAGAGGGGGCGCTGGCGCCTATCAAGATAAAAAAAATGTACTCAAAATCAAATTGCAGGATGTTATTTATGTAGTTTGATCATTTTCCTTGACTGATGCACGAACATCATGTGGTTTATTTTGTACATATATAGCATCATCTACAAAGATACAAACAATTGCTATTGCGACATCCAGTGGACACATTTAGAACAGCAGTTTTTTTAATTAAAGTAATTCTAGGGGATTTTTATACCTAGCAAACTCATCACGCGGGCCGGATAAAACCTGTCCGTGGGCCTGATGAATATTTGACACCCCTTAATTAAACAAATTGTCAAGACTAGGACTTTGGTGCGGTTTGTTTTCCCGTGAAGACAAAAACTAGCACAAAGCCAGAACTATGGACAAAAAAACGAAAACACTTACTGTGACAAGAAACGAGCATGAAAAAGCGCAGCATGGCTCATCAGCATGAATAACAAGGGTGTGTAGAGGGTGACTGCCTGGCAACTACAGGCTTAAATAGTGATTGACAACAGGTGCATGACTCCAAATGAATCAGGTGCGTGACATGAGGACGGGTGAAAACTAATGGGTTGTCATGGAAACAAAGCAGGGAGTGAAAAAAAACAGGAACTAAAGGAGTCTTAAACAAAACAGAACATAACTGAACAAAACATGACACAAACGAGAGAAGATAAAAAGACACGTCTGCCAACATATAGCAAGTTAGCGGCTTGAACACAGAAAGCACTAAGAATGGCTGATAAGGATTTTAGTTCAGGAGCGATATCACAATTAAAGATAATTTGCCGATAATTTCCCAGGGTTGTAAGTATGTGTTAGAGCGCCCTGGGCAAGCCCTCCCTCCATCTCCACCGTCTATAAAACATCATAAAGCTGACCTGCCGTTAAAGCTGCATTGGACAAAGTAAATCAGTCTCTCTCGACTTATTCCCGGGTGGAGCAGACGCCAATCAACGTCTGGCTGGTGCCGGGCTCGTTTGTATGCAGTCCGAGCGTCCCTCCCCGGGCGTCTCGCTATCGTTCCTCATTTAAGCGGCACTTTGAAGAGTGCAATGAATTGAATGTAACGCCGGAGATACAAGCGCCTGTCACTGTGGATGTTGACTCTCTTTCTAGTGCACTTTGAATAACCCTTTAGTGGTAATGAAATTGATAGCTACACCAAGGTTATTATTTATTTACTTTAGAAGGCCTGTTTATCACAATCTGTACTGCATTTCAAACCTTTTTCTCTTCGTCTTGCAGCCAACCGTGAATGACCTATTGTTACTCAATCCTGCATCGTAAAAATAGGTGACAGGAGTGGCTGTTTTAGTGGGTATAGTAAACCACTTCAACAAAATTGATAGTATACTTTTTTGTAGGCAGAATTATAGTACTCTCACTATTATGTTAGATCCACTATGGACTGGATTTTAACAATATTATGCTAGACCCACTCGACGTTCATTACATCCGGTCTCCACATCTGCGGTTCTCTCCAAGGTTTCTCCTAATCATTCACATTGACATCCCACTGGGTTGTGAGTTTTTTCCTTGACCTTATGTGGGATCTGAACCGAGGATGTCGTGGTGGCTTGTGCAGCCCTTTGAGACACTTGTGATTTAGGGCTATATAAATAAACATTGATTGATTGATTGATACATATATCAATCAATCAATGTTTACTTATATAGCCCTAAATCACTAGTGTCTCAAAGGGCTGCACAAACCACCACGACATCCTCTGGACTCTCGCGACTGTGTTGGATCCATTGTGGATTGAACTTTCACAGTATCATGTTAGACCCGCTCGACATCCATTGCTTTCCTCCTCTCCAAGGTTCTCATAGTCATCATTGTCACCGACGTCCCACTGGGTCATTATTGCCACCACGACATCCTCGGTAGGCCCACATAAGGGCAAGGAAAACTCACACCCAGTGGGACGTCGGTGACAATGATGACTATGAGAACCTTGGAGAGGAGGAAAGCAATGGATGTCGAGCGGGTCTAACATGATACTGTGAAAGTTCAATCCACAATGGATCCAACACAGTCGCGAGAGTCCAGTCCAAAGCGGATCCAACACAGCAGCGAGAGTCCCGTTCACAGCGGAGCCAGCAGGAAACCATCCCAAGCGGAGGCGGATCAGCAGCGCAGAGATGTCCCCAGCCGATACACAGGCAAGCAGTACATGGCCACCGGATCGGACCGGACCCCCTCCACAAGGGAGAGTGGGACATAGAAGAAAAAGAAAAGAAACGGCAGATCAGCTGGTCTAAAAAGGGAGTCTATTTAAAGGCTAGAGTATACAAATGAGTTTTAAGGTGAGACTTAAATGCTTCTACTGAGGTGGCATCTCGAACTGTTACCGGGAGGGCATTCCAGAGTACTGGAGCCCGAACGGAAAACGCTCTATAGCCCGCAGACTTTTTTTGGGCTTTGGGAATCACTAATAAGCCGGAGTCCTTTGAACGCAGATTTCTTGCCGGGACATATGGTACAATACAATCGGCAAGATGGGATGGAGCTAGACCGTGTAGTATTTTATACGTAAGTAGTAAAACCTTAAAGTCACATCTACCATTACAAAGGCGGCCCGGGCGATATACAACATAAATAATATGAATTGGACAGCTGATAGAGCTTTTAATACTCCCGTAATATCGAGATCAGAATCAGAATCAGAAATACCGTATTTTTTGGACTATAAGTCTCGGTTTTTTCATAGCTTGGCCGGGGGTGCGGCATATACTCCGGAGCGACTTATGTGTGAAATAATTAACACATTACCGTAAAATATCAAATAATATTATTTATCTAATTCGCGGAAGAGACGAAGAAAATGTCTGCAATCGTCACACACACGTCAGCAATCGTCACACACACGTCAGCCAATGAGAATTCGGCGGGGGAGGTTCATGGCAGAAGTGCATTGTGGGTCATGGAATGCTAACTGCTATATGCTATTTGTTACTGCCGTAGCTATTAAAATGGGTAATTTCATTGTTGGCGGTAACTTACAAAAACTAAGAAAAAAATCCTGGGGTTGCAGATCAAAGGAGGAAAAACCCTCATAGCCATAGCACACATAAACATGTGTGTAAGAAGGAGACATCAAAGAACTCACAGGACATTAAAGACATTAAAAGAGCAGAGCCGATGAAACCCGACACTTCTACACACAGTCACAAAAGTAAAACAACAACAAAAAACAAAACATATACAATGTGGTGTTCCACGCCATCGTCTGCTGGGGGGGCATAGCCAGAGACAGGAGCAGACCCAACAAAGCAACCAAGAGAGCCGACTCCACCCTCGGCCGCCCACTAACTCTTGGCCAGAGTCCAGTCCGCATGGACGAGCAAAGATGCGTCTAAGGCGACCGAGGTGTTGATACCTGCTCTGTCCTTCCAAGACACTGTAAAGCCTGTCCGTCCCGGCGCTCAGCGCCAGCCCCGCAGCCCTGTCTCTTCATCCACATCTCCTCCAGTTTTTCCAAACGGACTCCGGTGTGGCAGAGACCCAGCAGCTGGTCTTCATGGCCAAAAGGCTCACGGGAGGCAGATCCAGAAGTTCACAAAAAAGCACAGGAGAAGTCACGAAAGTGCTACCCCTTGTCATACAGTCCCAAAGGGTCTGTGTGACAAGGGGTAGCACATTATATATATGTATATATATATATATATATATATATATATATATATATATATATATATACAGTGGGACAAAAAAGTATTTGGTCAGCCACCAATTGTGCAAGTTCTCCCACTTAAAATGATGACGAAGGTCTGTAATTTTCATCATAGGTACACTTCAACTGTGAGAGACAGAATGCGAGAAAAAAAATCCAGGAATTCATATTGTAGGAATTAAAAAAAATGTATTTGTAAATTGTGGTGGAAAAAAAGTATTTGGCCAACAATTCAAAGCTCTCACTGATGGAAGGAGGTTTTGGCTCAAAATCTCACGATACATGGCCCCATTCATTCTTTCCTTAACACGAATCAATCGTCCTGTCCCCTTAGCAGAAGAACAGCCTCAAAACATGATGTTTCCACCGCCATGCTTCACAGTAGTTATGCTGTTCTTGTGATGCAACTCAGTATTCTTCTTCCTCCAAACACGACGACTTGAGTTTATACCAAAAAGTTCTATTTTGGTTTCATCTGACCACATGACATTCTCCCAATCCGCTGCTGTATCATCCAAGTATCCATTTTGGTATAAACTCAACTCGTCGTGTTTGGAGGAAGAAGAATACTGAGTTGCATCCCAAGAACACCAGACCTACTGTGAAGCATGGGGGTGGAAACATCATGCTTTGGGGCTGTTTTCCTGCTAAGGGAACAGGACGATTGATCCGTGTTAAGGAAAGAATGAATGGGGCCATGTATCGTGAGATTTTGAGCCAAAACCTCCTTCCATCAGTGAGAGCTTTGGATGGTTGACCAAATACTTATTTTCCTCCATAATTTACAAATAAATTCTTTAAAATTCCTACAATGTGAATTCCTAGAATTCTTTCTCATATTCTGTCCCTCACAGTTGAAGTGTACCTATGATGAAAATTACAGACCTCTGTCATCATTTTAAGTGGGAGAACTTGCACAATCGGTGGCTGACTAAATACTTTTTGCCCCACTGTATATGTATGTGTGTTACTTTACATGCAGTTGACTTTCGGCCTCCGACCAATTTTTTTCTAGTCCAATGCGGCCCTCAGGTCAAAATGTTTGGACAAACCTGATTTATATGTTTTTTGTTTAACTACCGGTTTGGGCACTGTTTCAAAAGTACCCATTTTGTACTCGGATTGGTTAAAAAGTATGTGGTACCGATCTTTACCGAGGACTGACAAAGGGTCTGATTAAGTGCGACTCTGACTTCAGTGAGAACAGGAAGAGCATCACTCAGCTGCTTATCAGGGACTAAGTGATGTATGAAGTGACGTTCAACACCTTGGCCTCGCTTGCTTCGGACACGCTTACACGCCTTTTGCCGGTTCAAACACGGGGGTGGGGGGGCCTTCCATCCTGAACTCAATTTCCCAGCAGTTCCATAGAAGATTAATGAGAGGAGCTTCCTTTTTGGCCTCCTGATACCCGCTCCCTGAAATGGAACGTAACAAGCAATCACAGGAATGAAAGGCGTCTGAGAGGCAGTCGGTCTTCAGGTGGAATTGATACACTCTTAGGCCGGACTTTTAATTTGCCTCTGACGGAGATTAGACTACGTAGAGAATCAGAGCTAATGATGGACTATGGGAAGATTCTAAGGCGTTCCAATTAACTGCTGCCTGACATTATTAAAAGGAGGCGATCCAATTGTCCCGTTAGCCTGTTGAATTATGTGTTTATCATCAATGTTTTATTCTTATCAAATATTCATTTTCAAACAATACAAAATTGAAAAGTAAGGACTGTGTGCTTAACCCTCAGGAACACCTTAGGGAAAGGATATTCAACTAAAATATTTGTGGGGGCATATTTCCAGAAAGCTAAAGACCAGGGGGGCCCCGACTTCTCCCTTCACTATTAGTCACATTTTCTTTATTCTATAGAACCAGCGTCTTCTACAGTGGACATTTGATTTTTGTCTACAAAACCCAAAACCAGTAAAGTTGGCACAATGTGTAAATCGTAAATAAAAACAAAATACAATTATTTGTTTCAACTTATATTCAATTGAATAGACTGCAACTACAAGATACTTAACGTTCCAATTGAAAAATGTTGTTATTTTTTGTAAATATTGGCTCACTTGGAATTTGATGCCTGCAACATGTTTCAAAAAAGCTGGCACAAGTGGCAAAATAGACTGAGAAAGTTGAGAGGTACATACAGGTTTTGGGGCAACATCTTAATATTTGTTGCTTCTTATACTGTAAATAATGTAAAAACAAGAGTATGGAGAAATCATACTGTTCCATTACCTTTGTTCATACTACTGTCACTACTCAACTGCCAAACAACTGTAGACACCTTCATATTTGTTGCTTCCTATACTGTATATCGGGGCTCACCAACGCGGCGCCCGCAAGGACCAGATGGGTCGCCCGCTGCCCGCTGGCCGTTTTTTTATTTTTATGAATTTATTAGTCATTCCAACAAAACAATACACAACAATACCATAACAATGCAATCCAATTCCAAAACCAAACCCAACCCAGCAACATTCAGAACAGCAATTAATAAGCAGAGCAATTGAGGACATGGCGGATGGTGTTCTGCTGACCTCAACTGCGGATGTTGTGGATAGGTGGAAGGAATACTTCGAAGACCTCCTCAATCCCACCAACACGTCTTCCTATGAGGAAGCAGTGCCTGGGGAATCTGTAGTGGACTCTCCTATTTCTGGGGCTGAGGTCGCTGAGGTAGTTAAAAAGCTCCTCGGTGGCAAGGCCCCAGGGGTGGACGAGATCCGCCCGGAGTTCCGTAAGGCTCTGGATGCGGTGGGGCTGTCTTGGTTGACAAGACTTTGCAGCATCGCGTGGACATCGGGGGCGGTACCTCTGGATTGGCAGACCGGGGTGGTGGTTCCTCTCTTTAAGAAGGGGGACCGGAGGGTGTGTTCCAACTATCGTGGGATCACACTCCTCAGCCTTCCCGGTAAGGTTTATTCAGGTGTACTGGAGAGGAGGCTACGCCGGATAGTCGAACCTCGGATTCAGGAGGAACAGTGTGGTTTTCGTCCTGGTCGTGGAACTGTGGACCAGCTCTATACTCTCGGCAGGGTTCTTGAGGGTGCATGGGAGTTTGCCCAACCAGTCTACATGTGCTTTGTGGACTTGGAGAAGGCATTCGACCGTGTCCCTCGGGAAGTCCTGTGAGGAGTGCTCAGAGAGTATGGGGTATCGGACTGTCTTATTGTGGCGGTCCGTTCCCTGTACGATCAGTGCCAGAGCTTGGTCCGCATTGCCGGCAGTAAGTCGAACACATTTCCAGTGAGGGTTGGACTCCGCCAAGGCTGTCCTTTGTCACCGATTCTGTTCATAACTTTTATGGACAGAATTTCTAGGCGCAGTCAAGGCGTTGAGGGGTTCCGGTTTGGTAACCGCAGGATTAGGTCTCTGCTTTTTGCAGATGATGTGGTCCTGATGGCTTCATCTGACCGGGATCTTCAGCTCTCGCTGGATCGGTTCGCAGCCGAGTGTGAAGCGACCGGAATGAGAATCAGCGCCTCCAAGTCCGAGTCCATGGTTCTCGCCCGGAAAAGGGTGGAGTGCCATCTCCGGGTTGGGGAGGAGACCCTGCCCCAAGTGGAGGAGTTCAAGTACCTAGGAGTCTTGTTCACGAGTGAAGGAAGAGTGGATCGTGAGATCGACAGGCGGATCGGTGCGGCGTCTTCAGTAATGCGGACGTTGTACCGATCCGTTGTGGTGAAGAAGGAGCTGAGCCGGAAGGCAAAGCTCTCAATTTACCGGTCGATCTACGTTCCCATCCTCACCTATGGTCATGAGCTTTGGGTCATGACCGAAAGGATAAGATCACGGGTACAAGCGGCCGAAATGAGTTTCCTCCGCCGTGTGGCGGGGCTCTCCCTTAGAGATAGGGTGAGAAGCTCTGCCATCCGGGAGGAGCTCAAAGTAAAGCCGCTGCTCCTTCACATCGAGAGGAGCCAGATGAGGTGGTTCGGGCATCTGGTCAGGATGCCACCCGAACGCCTCCCTAGGGAGGTGTTTAGGGCACGTCCAACCGGTAGGAGGCCACGGGGAAGACCCAGGACACGTTGGGAAGACTATGTCTCCCGGCTGGCCTGGGAACGCCTCGGGATCCCCCGGGAAGAGCTAGACGAAGTGGCTGGGGAGAGGGAAGTCTGGGTTTCCCTGCTTAGGCTGTTGCCCCCGCGACCCAACCTCGGATAAGCGGAAGATGATGGATGGATGGATGGATGGAATTGAGGACATACAAACATGACACGGTAAAATCTAAAAGTACTGGAACAAAAATTAATATTATCAATATTAGTAACAATTTCAAAATAGCAGTGATTAAAAATCCCTCATTGATATTATCATTAAAAACATTTCCACACAAAATAAAAAAATGAACAATAGTGTCACAGTGGCTTACACTTGCATCGCATCCCATAAGCTTGACAGCACACTGTGTCCAATATTTTACACAAAGATATAATAAGTCATATTTTGGTTCATTTAAAGGTTCATTTTGGTTCATTTAATTTAATTTTTTTGTTGTGTTTTCTCCTCTTTTAAACCTTTCAATTAAGTGTTTTTTTCATCATTTATTCTCTACAAAAAAACCTTCCGTAAAAGGAAAAAAAATGTACGACGGAATGACAGACAGAACTACCCATTTTTTATATATATATATATTTATTTATTTAGCTATTTTTGTTTAAATCACACTTACATGTAACTTACAAATGACAATATATATATATATATATATATATATATATATATATACTTAAAATGTAAAGTGTAAAACTGGTAGCCCTTCGCATCAATCAGTACCCGAGAAGTAGTTCTTGGTTTCAAAAAGGTTGCTTCCTATACTGTATATACTGATATACTATTTGATCTTGCACTGGTACTGTATTTGACTACTGTATTTCTACTTGTACTGATACTTCTACCACAGTGGTTCTTAACCTTGTTTGAGGTACTGAACCCCACCTGTTTCATATGTGCATCCACCGAACACTTCTTTCGTGAAAAAAACAATGTTGTTGTTTTTTTTTTCAAATTAAAGACAAAGTTACATGTTTTTTTAACTGGTGTACAAAATGAACCGTGCATGAACATCACCTTGTTCGAAGAACAAAACCAACACCGTACATGAACTCACAACAAATTACACACCTGCAAATCAGATGGAAAATTATTTGGGGGTATCCATAATACGGCGATAGGAAGACGTGTTATTTACATGATGAGTCGGGTGTGTCGTGACCTCCGTGGTGGAGGCTCCCCCGAATCCCTGAGGCCCTAGGGTTCGATCGAACCCAGGTTATCAACCACTGCTCTACCATGACTACTGTAACTTGTTGTGCAAGTTGTTGTCTTGTAATTAATGTACATCAGAGCTAATCCAATTTTTGTATTTTTGTATTTTGTGTATTAGATTCTGCAACTAGTGTTTGGATACCACTGTACACAATATCTGAAGAGCATGGAAAAAAACATTTCACTGTGGTGTTCTCTGCATGTGACGAATAAACTTCAAGCACATGTTGCTATCCAAGCAACGTTATCATGGACGCCCCTGCTTATTTCAGCAAGACAATGCCAAGCCACGTGTTACAACAGCGTCCGTTGAAAATGTGGGGCGCAATATGAAGCCTAAAATACCACAAGGGAGACCCCGGTCTGTTGAACAACTTAAGCTGTACATCAAGCAAGAATGGGAACGAATTCCACCTGAATAGCTTCAAAAATTGGTTTCTTCAGTTCTCAAATGTTTACTGAGTGTTGTTAAAAGGAAAGGCCATGTAAAACAGTGGTAAAAATGTCCCTGTGCCAACTTTTTTGCAATGTGTTGCTGCCATTAAATTCAAATGTAATGATTTTTTGCAAAAAAAAATTGGTTTCTCAGTTCGAACATTAAATATCTTGTCTTTGCAGTCAATTCAATAGAATATAAGTTGAAAAGGATTTGCTAATCATTGTATTCTGTTTTTATTTACGATTTACGCAACGTGCCAACTTTACTGGTTTTGGATTTTGGATCTATCTTGTCAGATTTACAGGACCACGCTCCTGTTTTTAAGGACCTTCTGCTATAAAGTTTGTCAAATATGATACATATGACAGCTCTGCAGAAAAGATTCTGCAACAAAAAGGTGAGGATCTCACAAGTGTTTTTAACTGCGCTGTTATGTTTAAACAGAGGGAGATGACGGCTCACACACCAGTGGGGAGTGAACTTCAATAATGTATTTGATATATATATATATATATATATTTAGAGAGAGAGAGAGAGACGTTAGTGATATATATAAATATATATATATATATATATATATATATATATATATATATATATAGTCAATGTATATAATAATAATAAACAATGCTAACTAATAAACTTTACTAAGAAAATTGAGAGTGTCAAAACCCAAGAGTTTGTGTGTGTGAGGCTGTGTGTAGTTAGCTGAGGTGTGTGTTACCAAGTATTGTCGAGAGCGAAGGAACACGGAAGTCCGTGGGGCAGGCAGATGATCCAGGGTAGGAGAGAGGCGTCGAGAGGTCCGTGTCCAAGCAAAAGGTCGAGAATCCAAAAGGGCAGGCCGGGAATCAAGGGGAACAATAGAGGATCACAGGAGAACACGGACATACAGGAACATTAGACACAATGGAAACAAGGAAGTCACAGGGGGAGAGCGAGTTCACGGGATGGATGCCAGACACGGGGTGCTTACAAAGGTAACAGCAGATTATATTCCGGCGAGGGATGGCAGGTTGTGCAGGCTTAAGAAGGCAGCTCGCTCATCACCAGCAGGTGCACTGATTTCACATCTCCTGCAGCGCAGAGGGAACGCCCGTGGGCATGGCCCGCGGTTCTCTCACTGGAGCGCACAGAGGTTTGAGCGGCGGCGGCAGGAGTCTGAGCCGTAACATGCGCACCTATTGAATAGCCCAAATGATGAAAAAGAGAGGACCTAAAATGGAACCTTGAGGAACACCACTAGTAGAACTAAAGACGTTGAACAAAAGACAACTGACAGAACCTGAAATAAACAAGAAACAGCAACATTTAACTACATGAATCACATTAAGAAAAAAACAAAGGGTAACTGCCAAAATGCAGATGACTAAAGGGGTTCCTTGAGGAACATCTCAGTTATGTAAATCAGAGGTTTGAACCCCAGTGTTCTATCGTTAAAATGTCAATGCAAGAATCCGCAAATGTGTTTACACTGGTCTGAGTTCCTCTGTACAACAGGAGCACTGTAGTGCTCTGTAGTGCTACTGTTCATATTTAATAAATTTTTGGGGGAAAATTATTAAAACTAACTTTATTATCCATCCATCTTCTTCCGCTTATCCGAGGTCAGGTCGGGGGGGGGGGGGGGGGCAGCAGCCTAAGCAGGGAAGCTCTGACTTCCTTCTCCCCAGCCACTTCGTCCAGCTCCTCTGAGGGATCCCGAGGAGTTCTCAGGCCAGCCGGGAGACATAGTCTTCCCAACGTGTCCTGGGTCTTCCCTGTGGCCTCCTACCGGTCGAATGTGACCTAAACACCTCCCGAGGGAGGCGTTCGGGTGACAATCTGACCAGATTCCCGAACCATTTCATCTGGCTCCTCTCGATGTGGAGGAGCAGCGGCTTTACTTTGATCTCCCGCCGGATGGCAGAGCTTCTCACCCAAGGGAGAGACCTGCCACCTGGCGGAGGAAACTCCTTTCGGCCGTTTGTACCCGTGATTTTGTCCTTTCGGTCATAACCCAAAGCTCATGGCCATAGGTGAGGATGGGAACGTAGATCGGCCGGTAAATTGAGAGCTTCGCCTTCCGGCTCAGCTCCTTCTTCACCACAACGGATCGATACAGCGTCCGCATTACTGAAGACGCCGCACCGATCCGCCTGTCGATCTCACGATAACTTTATTATAATTTGTTTAAATTGAAGCCGTAAAAACGTTGATAACATACCAATTAAAATAAATGGTAAAGCAATTGAGAGAGTTGAGAGCTCTAAATTCCTCTGTGGATGTAAATATAACCGGCGTGGCGCGGTTGGGAGGGTGGCCTGGTTCAATCCCCACCTTCTACCAACCTCCTCACGTCCGTTGTGTCCTTGAGCAAGACACTTCACCATTGCTCCTGATGGGTCGTGGCAGCTCCCGCCATCGGTGTGTGAATGTGTGTGTTAATGGGTGAATGTGGAAATAGTGTCAAAGCGCTTTGAGTACCTTGAAGGTAGAAAAGCGCCACACAAGTTGTGAGGGGCGTGGCCTGTGGACATGCAGCAAAGTGGGATGTGCCAGGACCGGCTTCGAGATTAGCGACAAGTGCGTAGGTGACACAGCTGAGAGTATTTGTCCGATCACCTGTCGCTCTGTTAAAGGCAGCAGTCAGGAAGGAGAGGTGTGGTTGGATGGTGGAGATCGAAGCCGAGTGAGAGCGAGACACAATACGACACGAGACGACACTGAAGAAAAAACATTCGTGTGCTCACTTGAGAAAAAAAGACAACTGCTGAAAAGCACCAAAAAGACTTTGCACATTTATTAAAAAATAAAACTATTTTGTAAACCTGTAAGCAATCATCAATCAATGTTTATTTATACAGCCCTAAATCACAAATGTCTCAAAGGACTGTTCAAACCACTACGACTACGACATCTTAGGAAGAACCCAAATAAGGGCAAGGATAACTCACACCCAGTGGGACGCCAGTGACAATGATGACTATGAGAACCTTGGAGAGGACCTCATATGTGGGGACCCCCCCCCAACCAAACCCCCCCCCCCCCCCCCCCCAGGGGACCAAAAGCAATGGATTTCGAGCGGGTCTAACATGATACTGTGACAGCTCAATCCATAGTGGCTTCAACACAGCCGCGAGAGTTCAGTTCAAAGCGGATCCAAGACAGCGGCGAGAATCCCGTCCACAGGAAACCATCCCAAGCGGAGCCGGATCAGCATCGTAGAGATGTCCCCAACCGATACACAGGCGAGCGCTCCATCTTGGGTCCCGACGAGCGGTCCATCCTGGGTCCCGACTCTGGACAGCCAGTACTTCATCCATGGTCATCGGACCGGACCCCCTCAACAAGGGACGGGGGGACAGAGGAGAAAAAGAAAAGAAGCGGCAGATCAACTGGTCTAAAAAGGAGGTCTATTTAAAGGCTAGAGTATACAAATGAGTTTTAAGGTGAGACTTAAATGCTTCTAAGAGCCTGGGATGTCGAGCGTACCCGGAGGAGCAAGACCTCCACACAAGTATTACTCATTTACCATTTTGTGGATGTACATATTTCAAAAGCCATATTGAATATTTAAATCTAAATATGTCAATGTACTCTCAAAATTGAGGCACTTTCTTCCTTTCAACACTTTCCTAATTCGAAATCGGACTCTATTTGAACCACATATAAACTATAGGTGTTACATCATGGGCAAACTTAAGTGCTCACTCAGATCCTCTTTTTGTACGGGTGCAATCTTCTGGAGCTTACCGAGTGCAACAGATTCCACGGTGCCTGTGCTATGTATAATTTAGCACACGGATTAAATTCTAGACTCTGCCAGCTATTTCCAGTGACCAATCCTTCTCAGAGACATAACACCAGAAGTAAACCTTTTATGAAGAGGGAAAATAATCGTCATCTAAGGCAGTGGTTCTCAAATGCGGGTACGCGTACCCCTGGGGGTACTTGAAGGTATGCCAAGGGGTACGTGAGATTTTTTTTTAAATATTCTAAAAATAGCAACAATTCAAAAATCCTTTATAAATATATTTATTGAATAATACTTCAACAAAATATGAATGTAAGTTCATAAACTGTGAAAAAAAAATGCAAAAATGCAATATTCAGTGTTGACAGCTAGATTTTTTTGTGGACATGTTCCATAAATATTGATGTTAAATATTTCTTTTTTTGTGGAGAAATGTTTAGAATTAAGTTCATGAATCCAGATGGATCTCGATTACAATCCCCAAAGAGGGCTCTTTAAGTTGATGATTACTTCTATGTGTAGAAATCTTTATTTATAATCGAATCACTTGTTTATTTTTCAACAAGTTGTTAGTTATTTTCATATCTTTTTTTCCAAATAGTTCAAGAAAGACCACTACAAATGAGCCATATTTTGCACTGTTATATAATTTAATAAATCAGAAACTGATGACATAGTGCTGTATTTTACTTCTTTATCTCTTTTTTTTAACCAAAAAAGATTTGCTCTGATTAGGGGGTACTTGGATTAAAAAAATGTTCACAGGGGGAACATCACTCAAAAAAGGTTGACAACCACTGATCTAAGGTGTGCAAGCTTTAGTATAGCCCAGGGGTAGGGAACCTATGGCTCTAGAGCCAGATGTGGCTCTTTTGATGACTGCTGGCTCTCAGATAAAACTTAGCTGACATTGCTTAACACGGTAAGTAATGAATAATTCCGCTGGTAATCACAGTGTCAAAAACAACGTTCAAAATATAAAACATTCTCATGCATTTTAATCCATCCATCCGCTTTCTACTGCACTTATTCAAGAAGTCGCATTAATGGTAAGAAGTATTTTATTTATTGTTGGTTAGCTTCAGAATAACAATGTTATTAAAAAGAATTGGAGACTTATTATACTCTAAAAATGTTGGTCTTACTTAAAAATGCACACATTTAGTTGTATTTAGTTTAAAAAAAAATATTATATGGCTCTCACAGAAATACTTTCTAAAATATTTGGCTTGTATGGCTCTCTCAGCCAAAAAGGTTCCTGACCCCTGGTATAGCCTGTAGAGGTCCGGTGATCCAGAAATGTGATTGATAGATAGATAGATAGATAGATAGATAGATAGATAGATAGATAGATAGATAGATAGATAGATAGATAGATAGATAGATGGATGGATAGTATTTTATTGATTCTTTCAGGAGAGTTCCTTCAGAAAAATTAAAATTCCAGCAGCAGTGTACAGAGTTGAGATCAATTAAAAAAAAAAAAAAGTAAAAAGTAAATAATGGGTGTTTAAATGGAAACAAAATAGAGACATATTACAATAAGAATAAAAAATTAAAAGCAACAATGCGAATAAACTTATAACAGTAAAATAAGAATATAACAAGAGAAAGTAGGCAGTAGTGACCATGTTATGAAAACGTATTGCAATGTTATTGTTTGGCATCCCCTGTCATCCTAGTACCCCCCGCCCCCCGCCCCAGAGAGGAGTTGTACAGTCTAATGGCGTGTGGGACAAAGGAGTTTTTGAGTCTATTAGTCCTGCACTTGGGATGAAGCAGTGCTAGACTGCTTCATCCCAAGCTACTGATAACGCTATGCAGAGGGTGACTGGCATCATCCAGGATGCTCACTAGTTTGTCAACAGTCCTCTTCTCTGCCACCGTCACCAGTTTGTACAGTTTCATTCCCTTTGTAGAACCGATAGCCTTATAAAAGAATAACATTCTTCAAAAAAAATTCTAAAAGCATTTTAAGCACAATGTATTGCCGTCTTATGCTTAGTATATTTAGCACACCCCACATGACTGAGGATTTGACATTCTTCACCTCTGTATGTATGATAAGATCATTATTCATGTGTTTCTTACGCCTCATCTCGATTACTATAACGTATTATTTAGCCAGTACCATAACCCTCTCCTAAATATAATAGTTTTCCATTTCATAGCAATTTCTAACACATTTTTTTGTTTATGTTCTTTGCTCTATTTTTAACACAAACAAGATAAATACATGGAAAATAAATAGTAACATTCCTAATAATAATATACCAGTACACAATTGTCACAAACCTCCATTACGGTTTGTTAATTTCCAATGTTTAGTATCACTTTCCATCCTGATGCTCTAGTCCGGGGGTCGGGAACCTTTTTGGCTGAGATAGCCAAGAAGCCAAATATTTTAAAATGTATTTCCGTAATAGCCATGTAATATTTTTTTTAACACTAAACACAACGCGTGCATTTTTAAGTAAGACCAAAATTTGTAGAGTATAATAGGTCACTTATTATTTTTAATAACATTGTTATTCTGAAGCTAACTGTGGAGGGGGCGTGGCCTGTGGGCCTGCAGCAAAGCAGGGTGTTGCCAGGACCGGCCTCAAAATCAGCGACAGGTGCGTAGATGGCCCACCTGGGCCTTTTTATCTAATCATCTGTCGCAATCTTATAAGCAGCAGCCAGGAGGAGAGACGGGGTTGGGGCTTGACCCAGAGCGCGAGCGAGAACGAAAGAGAAAAAGACAATTGTTGGAAAGCAACTGAGAGACTTATTGAATAATACAACAATATTGTAACCCTGAAACAGGCTCTCATGTTGGCGCTTGGTGTTCTTAAGAACCCTTTGGAGGGCAAGACCCACACCAACCAATAATAAATTAATTACTTCTTACCATTAATGCAATATCTTGAACATAAAAATGCATGAGAATGTTTTACATTTTGAACAATATTTTTAACACTGTGAATACAAGTGGAATTATTCAATACTTATCATGTTAAGCAATGTCAGCTCAGATTTATCCGAGAGCCAGATGCAGTCATCAAAAGAGCCACATCTGGCTCGCGAGCCATAGGTTCCCTACCCCTGCTCTAGTCCGTAGTTCTAGTTCATGGGTGTCAAACTCTGGCCCGCGGGCCAAATCTGGCCCGCCGTGTAATTTAATTTGGCCCCTTGAGGCAATATCAATTTAGCATTAGAGCTGGCCCGCCGGTGTTATACAGCGTCGGTGCCGCTGTAACACCGCATTCACCGCTAATACTCATACTTGCCAACCCTCCTAATTTTACCGGTAGACTCGTTAAGTTCAGTGCCCCTCCCGAAAATCTCCCGGGGCAACCATTCTCCCGAATTTCTACCGATTTCCACCTGGACAACTATATTGGGGGCGTGCATTTAAGGCACTGCCTTTAGCGTTTTCTGCAACCTGTCGTCACGTCCGCTTTTCCTCCATACTAACAGCGTGTTGGTTTCTGGCTTTTACACACACACACAAGTGAATGCAAGACATACTTGGTCAACAGCCATACAGGTCACACTGAGGGTGGCCGTATAAACAACTTTAGCACTGTTACAAATATGTGCCACACTGTGAACCCACACCAAACAAGAATGACAAACACATTTTGGGTGAACATCCGCACCGTAACACAACAGAACAAATACCCAGAACCCTTTGCAGCACTAACTTTACGGGAAACTTCCAGCAAACTGACCAATAATTAACGTTTTATTCATGCATTTTCTCTTGTTACTTCAAGGCTTGAATGTTTGGTTCATTCATTATTGTTATTTTATTTTCAAATTTATTATTAGCCTGTGGAAAAAAATTGATATTTACCTCAGAAGATTGCAAATAACAAAAAAGGCATACAATGTGTGTTTAAATTTTATTTGATATGCCATTGATATTTATTATTATTATTATTATTATTATTGTTGTTTAAACTGGATTTTGCATGTCACTAAAGTTATATAAGCCTTGCTTGTTCAATATTTAATGCAAAACTTGTTTGGGTCCCTATTAAAAGGTTAATTTGTTCAACCTTGGCCCGCGGCTTTGTCCCGTTTAAAATTTTGGCCCACTCTGTATTTGAGTTTGACACCCCTGTTGTAGTTTGTTCTTTACTCTTCCAGCACACCTGTACTTTGTTGTTAATTAGTTCCATTAAGTTACACCTTGTTCTCCCCATTTAGTGCTGTTTTATTATTTAGTGCAAGCTTAAGTGTTCTGTTGCCTTCTAGATTCCATTACATTGCTTCTACCCGATTGCTGATTAAATTACCTTTTACCTGCACGTCGCTTGCTTTCACTGCATCCTGGGATCACCACAACAGCCGACATGCCACACCGTCAGTTTGTCACACAAAACAACTTAATTCAAATAAACCTTTTTCAATATTATTACTGAACATTTTCATTAAATTATTTTGATTTAATTAGATTATATTTCTTTCTTATTAATACTGTTCTTTGTCCATTTCTACTTAAAGGCCTACTGAAATGAGATTTTCTTATTCAAACGGGGATAGCAGGTCCATTCTATGTGTCATACTTGATCATTTCGCGATATTGCCATATTTTTGCTGAAAGGATTTAGTAGAGAACATCGACGATAAAGTTCGCAACTTTTGGTTCTGATAAAAAAGCCTTGCCTTTACCGGAAGTCGCAGACAATGACCTCACAAGAATGAGGGTTCCTCACGTCCTCAAATTGTTTATACTGGGAGCCTACAGCAGCAAGAGCTATTCGGACCGAGAAAACGACAATTTCCCCATTAAATTGAGCGTGGATGAAGTATTCGCGGATGATGATATTGATAGCGAAGGACTAAAAAAAAAAATGTTTTTAATAAAATAAAAACAGACGGCTCCGGGCGGCGGCAGTGTGAGCGTTTCAGATGTAATTGGACACATTTACTAGGATAATTCTGGAAGATCCCTTATCTGCTTATTGTTATAATAGTGTTTTAGTGAGATTGTAAAGACATACCTCGAGGTCGGATGGCTGCGGTGAACACGCAGTGTCTCAGAGAAAAGACAAGGAACCAAGCTCACTGCTGCCTTTTAAACAGCTACTGCAGGAGGACGAATAATCCAATGATGTCTCCGGTAAGATACATATCACACTTTTCCCATCCAAAAACATGCTGGTTGACGTAGAGAAACATGTTCACTTGAGCGCTCTGTGTTAAAAACAAAGAAACACCAGCTGCAATACACCGCTTTCCAACAACAGCATTGTTCTTTATAGTCTTCATTATTAATTGAACAAATTGCAAAAGATTCAGCAACACAGTTGTCCAAACTACTGTGTAATTATGCGATTAAAGCAGACAACTTTTAGCCGTGAGTGGTGCTGCGCTAATATTTCCTGACAGTCCGTGACTTCACGCGCACACGTCATCATTCCCCGACGTTTTCAACAGGACACTTTGCGGGAAATTTAAAACTGCAATTTAGTAAACTAAAAAGGCCGTATTGGCATGTGTTGCAATGTTAATATTTCATCATTGATATATAAACTATCAGACTGGGTGGTCGGTAGTAGTGGGTTTTAGTAGGCTTTTAAGTATATGACTTACCAAGTATGTTAACTTTATATCTGAAAAGTTGTAGAAAATATTTGCTATGACATTACATTTTTAGTGCATTTGTACGAAAGGAACACATTTTTTTAAAGGCCTCAAGGGTTAATGAATCTCGTTTGCACACGATTTAATTATCTTATTCACCCTGCCTCTGATTCTCCTGATACTTGCCTGTATCTTCACAAGGTCTGCTGGCTTTTTAGCTTATCTTTTAAAGGCACACAGGCCAGCACCTTCACTCATTCTCTCTTCACAAAGACACATTGTGCTTTTTTTTTGTCATACCAGACAGAAAAAAAAAAAGAGATGAAAAGCAAAGCCGAATAATACTTTCATCATCGTGTTCCATTTGACTTCAATCTCTCAGAGCTCTTCTGAAACGCGCTCTGTGGCTGCAGCAAGGTCAAAACAAGAGCAATTAGAGTGGACAGCTGCTTAAATAACACTTATTGTCGCTGCACACACACACACAATGATATTCTCTATCTAAAAGATTGTAAATGAGTATAACAAGGACATGACCAGGATCTAAAAAAGGCACAATCTTAGCAGGCTACAAAAGACACTTCTTTCCGATGTTTACTGCTTCCATTAGGGTAGCTTTTGTAACGTTACTTTAGTTAATGTGACATACATGCTGTCATAATGAGGAGGTTTTTGCAGCTTGCTGCGAGATTTGTTCTTCTGTGATGCAAACGGACATGGCTTGAAGGTAAACACATAATTTAAATGAAACTAATGAGTAGTCATGGAAACCAAAACAAACAAGAGTGCACAAAAACAGGAACAAATTGTGTCCAAAACCAACAGAAAATACAAAAACATGATCCGGACCACGGATCATGACAGAGAAAATCGTCATGTAAAATTGCTGATGCTATTCAGTAGCATCTCTATGGCATATCCAATGTAAATTTGCATTGAGCTAGCTCACTTTTCAAATTGATGCCTCACTGTGTTTCCCTGAGCCTTTTTTCTTGCTTTGCTGGCATGGAAAATTCCACTTAGAGGCAGACCAGTTGAGTCCACTTTGAGTGAATGATTGCTTGTTTCCCCGCCTAGCGCTTGGGCCTGTGTCGAAGCTACAATCGGACGTTTCAAGTTTCAAGTTTATTGTTGTTCTTCGGTCAATGGTCAACAAAGCAAAAAAAACAGTTATACATTCATAGATTGAAAATAAAAAAATGTTACAGACCGAAAGGGTTTAAGCTGAAGTTAAACACTTATTGCGCCTAACCCTATAAACAATTTCAAGTACAAAATAAACTTCCGAAAGTTATAAAAAGTCCTTTGCACAACTTATTATAAATACACATTATAAACAACATTATAAACAACATGAACGTAGTTCAATTTTATACACAGTACAGGCATGTGAAATATCCCTGTGTACATATAGACCTTTTCACTAATTATATATACAATATATACAAACAATTGTACTTCTATTATTATTTATATCTCATGTTTAATTTTTAATTAACATTAATCATAGTATTAACTACAATGTTAATTCAAGAGTGATATATTTTTTCAAGACATTGGTCTTAAAGTGTTTTTTAAATGTGTGAATGGAACTGGAACATTTGGAGGAATCATCCAAGCTGTTCCACAGTTGAACTCCTCTAACAGAAACACATCTACTTTTTAAGCTTGTTCTTATTTTTGCTTTCTGAAAGAAAGCTGAACCTCTGAGGTCATAGGGATTCTCTCTGGGTTTAAATCTCACTTGTAAACACCCAGGCAGCATGTGGTTATGAGCTTTGAAAGCCACAATAGTAGTATTGAGGTCAACAAGATCGTGCAGTTTTAATGTTTTTAATTTAATGAACAGAATATTGGTATGGTCATGATAATTCGCATAAGTTACAATTCTAATCGCTTTCTTTTGAAGTAAAAATATAAAGTTGATGTTTGATTTGTAATTGTTTCCCCAGATTTCAACACAATAGTTAAGATATCACGTGCAACAAAAGGTATCAAAATATGCTCGCGGCAGTACCGACGGGATGATAATAATAATAATAATAGTAGTAAGGTCAATAATAATGTTCGATCATAATGACATGCATTTCGAGCAAAGTAATTAGTATGTTAAAAGGAAGACTCCAGAGGAAAGCTGTCTGCAATAAGGACATGCATTCATGAGGCGCGTGGAAGCTGATTAAGATACACTTGTCACCGACAGCTGCCGCCTGTAATCACGCCTCCATATTGGTCCACTGATGGACTCTGATGAGCCGCTTCAGATGGGCCACCATCATTATTAGAACCCCGTCGTGATAAATGTTATTTATCGCTGACTGGCGGCGTGAATGTTTAATTCCCCTTGTGGCAGGACGAGGGGAGCGGCGCCAGCGAGTCGCTTCCTGACAAAAGACGTACAAGCGAACGCAGGGCAGACCGACTTCATCATTTCGGCAGTGTGTTGTGTAATAATTATGGGTTTTTAATGGCTGATGAAGGCATATGTTTATCTTTTTGGAAGAGTTTAATTTCTGCTGGCAGGGACCCCAGTGTGCATGGCCCAAAACTGTAGGTCAGTGAGCGCAGAACTGTGCCAAGGCCAAACCATCCTAATTTGGAGCGGCACTAAATACAAAAGATAGACGAATACTCTTGTAATCAGACATTTCCTGGAAATATATTCTATAATCCAGAAAAAATATGTCAGATGGGTCCCATATCAACCTTAAAGGGGAACATTATCACAATTTCAAAAGGGTTGAAAACAATAAAAATCAGTTCCCAGTGGCTTGTTTTATTTTTCGAAGTTTTTTTCAAAATTTTACAGCTTTAAAGTGCTTGATTTTCGCTATTTGCGATGCGACTGTCCATTTCCCTGTGACGTCATACAGTGCTGCTAATGTAAACAAACAATGGCAAATAGCACAGCAAGATATAGCGACATTAGCTTGGATTCAGACTCGGATTTCAGCGGCTTAAGCTATTCAACAGATTACGCATGTATTGAAACAGATGGTTGGAGCATGGAGGCAGATAGCGAAAACGAAATTGAAGAAGAAACTGAAGCTATTGAGCGAATAGCTATTGACGCTATTCGGCCATAGCATGGATGTACCTAATGAAGTGGCCCATGGCATGGCTGCCTTATTAGCAGGACTTTCGCA